>NC_043984.1:36758729-36846229 GCF_902150065.1 Myripristis murdjan
TCAGAGACAAGCAGCCAATCAGACGCAGCTCTGAGAGGGAGGCCTGACAGAGATCTGCACTCTTCCTGTCTTATAGTTTATTTTTTATTCTTCATTCAGATTGAGGCGCTGCTGGTTGTCAGTGAGCTGCTGTGCTTCTCTGGCCTTGGCTCTGAAGTCCAACCCCCATCTGACAGAGCTGGACCTGAGTGAGAACCGGCTGCAGGATTCAGGAGTGAAGCTGCTGTCTGCTGGACTGGAGAGTCCAAACTGCAGACTGGAGACTCTCAGGTCAGACTGCACTGTTTAATGATGTGTGAACATGTAATATTCTGTTAGTTGAACAGGAGTTTTACAGGTTTACATCTCAAATTGTTGTCAAACTGTTTTTTCACACAATCCTTGTGTGTTAAAGGGAAAAACTGTGAACTTGAGTGATGATATTGTACATTAGTTCAACATGCAGGGGTCCAAATGGCCTCCCTCTGTGGGAATCTGATATTTATTGTAGTAATTCCACAGAACGTATAGAGGACACCATCATGGAGGTCTTGGTCCAACTATGGATTCACAAAGGATTCCAATATTTTCTTTGATGAATCATCAGGGACAAAAATCCCATGTGGGCATATCAGTGCATTCTGGTATCTTTCACAGATTAGACATGATGGGATGGAGTTGATATGTCCAATTTTTCCCATCCTGATCACATTCCCTCATGGTAACTGTTGTCTTGGAACTGTTCTGAACCTCAACTAAACCTTTAGGACCTCTTGTTTTTCATTGATTATTATTTTGATCATCTTCACACTTTTTCACAGCTCACCCACTTCCCTCACCTACACAGTCGACTGTCACCATGTTTTTGACTGAATACCATGATATCCATGTTGTGAGGATATTGTTAGGATGACTGGTTGGTGCTTTCATGAAAGTGTGAATTAGTGAACAGTCATTAGTAATATGGATATAATGAGCGAGCAGGCTGAGGCCAATAACAGAGCAGCGAGGAGCGTCTAATAAGTTGAGAAAACTGCATCCCTTTACTGTAATGCAGCCTTTAAAAGCAGGAGAGGACAACACTGATGCCACAAGATATTACCATATCCCAAATCCCACATGATATCTGATCTCATATCACAGTATCCATATTATATCAATATATTGATGGGCCCACCTCTACTGCCATCACCTGTCAGTCTTTTTATTTAGGGTCCAGGCAGCTAAGCTGCCAGGACACTGTTGTATTCCTAGGTATTCTTTCTTTTCTTTCTTTCTTTCTTTCTTTCTTTCTTTCTTCTTCTTTCTTCCGCAGAAATCATACTTCCCATGGGTGAAAACTCACCAAACTTTGCACAAAGGTCCAGTCCCATGCCAGATCATCATTGTCAGATTTTTGTCTTGATGACTTATTTATTTATTTATTTAGTTTTTTTTTCCAGTGGTTTGAAATCTGCCTTTCCATGCATAGGCGGCTGCTGTCATGTGACCGGCTTAGTTAGTTTGTGAAGCCTCACATGAACTGACACCTGCCAATTAGCTCAGTTCTTCATGCTTGTCCTTCATGCTAGAAATGAGTTCAAGTCTCAAATGATGCAAAATGCACATAAGAATGCCACCTTTCTTTTCATCTTCCTATTCTCTACTTGTTGCTCAGAATTGCCTAAACTTGCCTGGCCCTGACCATTGCTGCACAGCAGCTATAATGTTTATTGTATTTTAGTCTGCTGTGTTCATTTTGTCCCTATTGTTCCTCCATAGTCTTGTCAGCTTGTTTGTCCTCACACCTGCCCTGCATTGTCTCATTAGCCCCGCCCCCATGTTGCATGTCTTTGTTGTGTTTTGGCCAATCATCTGTCCCCTCCAGGCCTGTGTCTTGCCCCTTTCTTACCAGGTGTGTCAATCAGTTCAGTTTGTATTTAAGTTCATATTCTTCTGCTTGTTGCTTAGAATTGCCTAAAAATGCCCGGACCCAACCCATCGCTGCACAGCAGCTATAATTATTCATTTAGTTTTTAAAAGTTATTTTTATTGTGGAAAAGCATTCCTTATACATTGTCTCAACTGGTATTAAACACTCTAATATACAAGGATACAAGGAGGTCGTTTCTGAGCTTTTTGAACCAGGGCAGAGATATGTGAAGTCCATGTCAGGTTCTCTGTTATGTTGATTCCCAGGAACTTGAAACTGCTTACTTGCTCCACCTCAGCTCCACTGATGTAGACAGGGTTGTGTGTCTTATCTCCTTTTTTCTAAAATCAACTATCAGCTCTTTGGTTTTGCTGACGTTGAGCAGTAGGTTGTTTTCTGTGCACCATTTTGCAAGATGGTTCATTTCCTCCCGATATGAAAACTCATCGTTGTTGGAGATCCGGCTGATGATGGTGGTCATCTGCGAACTTCACAATAGAGTTCTCTCCATGTCGGGGGTTGCAGTCGTGGGTGTACAGCATGAATAGGAGGGGGCTGAGCACACAGCCCTGAGGGGCTGTGTGGATCTGTTGGTTCTGAATGCAAACTGCTGAGGGTCCAGACTGGCAGGGATGCTGTTCTTTATGTGCTGGAGAACCAGTTTCTCAAAGCACTTCATCAGGATGGGGGTGAGTGCCACAGGGCGGTAGTCATTTAGATCAGACACTGCAGACTTTTTAGGCACAGGGATGATGGTGGCTGTCTTGAAGCAGGTGGGAACACTCTCCTGTGACAGTGATATGTTGAAAATGTCAGTAATGACATCTACTAGCTGGTTGGCACATGTTTTTAGTACACGGCCAGGGATGTTGTCAGGCCCAGCAGCTTTACTCATATTCACTTTCAGCAGGACTTTCCTCACATCCACTGTGGATACTGACAGTGGCCGGTCCTCTGGAGGCGGAGTAGACTTTACAGCTGATTCCTTGTTGAGGAGGTCAAAGCGAGCATAAAATGTGTTTAGCTCGTCTGGTAACGTGGCCTCACACATGATGGGAGCGCTCCTGGTTTTGTAGCCTGTCACATTTTTGACCGCCTGCCACAAGTCTTTGCTGTTGTTGGTGTTGAGGTCTCTCTCCAGTCTCTGCTGATGCCTTCGCTTTGCCTCCTTGGTGCCAGCTTTCAGTTTTGCTCTGGCAGTGTTGTAGGCTTCTTTGTCACCTGACTTAAAGGCAGCTTTTTTGGCTCTACATAGAGCTCTCAGCTCTCCATTCATCCAGGCTCTCTCATTAGGGAATGATTTAACTGTCCTTGTTTTTACCACATCATCAGCACATTTGCTGATGTATGATGTCACTGATGATGTGTATTCTTCAAGGTCAATATGGTTCTCCTGCAGCCTGTTGCACCAGCTGTGCGTAAGTTGGAACATAGCCTAGTTTGAATGTAAATTCTTACTTAGGCCGGAGTTTACGCACTACTAACATTTTAACGTGGCACCAGCTGAAATAGTTACAACATAGACATAATTTATAACTTAAATATTACACCTAGCCCTTAGTTGCTGTCAAGTCCTCTGTAAAGTAACGGTTAGCACGGTTGGCATGGTGCATCGCTTCGAGAGGTGGGACAACTTGGAGGAGGAGGAGGAGGAGGAGGAGCATTATAGGCTTACAGCTGTTTTGCGGCGGCAATGCCTTCTCCATGAGCGATTAAATCCGTTGGACAAATATGATGATATAGATTTGTACTCACACTTTAGTTTTTCACAAGCGGATATACAACAGATTACCGACCTGCTGGCAGCTGACCTGCAACACCACACGGACAGAAACAGTGCCCTCAGTCCCTCCCTACAGGTGTGTGTCTGGCTCAACGTTATTTTGCCACGGGGTCGTTTCAAAACTCGGTGTGTGACTCCATTCACGTTCACAAATCTACAGTATGTACAGCCATAAGATCAGTCGCACTCTCGTTGTGTCAGCGCTTTAACAAATACTCAGGCTCAACAGAATGTGAGGCGTCAGAAGCTCCATCAGATCACCAGGTTCCCCGATCTACTTGGCTGTGTAGATGGCACGCACGTCAGGATTAAGGGACGCAAAGGCAATGAGAACGACTTTGTGAACAGGAAGGGATACCATTCAATTAACACCCAAATTGTATGCGATGCTGACCTTGTCATCACAAATGCTGTTATCAAATGGCCAGGGGGCAAAGCACGACAGCTTCATCCTCAAACAGTCTAGCCTTTGGAGAGACTCTGAGGCAGGAAGATACTCTGGGAGGTTGCTGGGAGACTCAGGAGATCCCCTGAGAAAATGGCTAATGACCCCGTACCTAAGCCCAGCAAGTGTCAGTGAGCAGCGCTACAATTCAGCGCACACAAAGACGAGGAATGTGGTGGAGCGGTGCATAGGTGTCCTGAAGAACCGATGGGCCTGTTTGCAAAGAGGTTTCAAACATCATTTCCTACATTAATTTTGCTGTAGGCTATATTTTACAAATCAGTGTTAAAAGTAGACAAATTAGAAGTGCTTTTAGTAAAATTGAAAAATAACATACTATAACTTATATATATCTATCTATATATATATAGATAGATAGATATATATAGATATATATACAGTACAGGCCAAAAGTTTGGACACACCTTCTCATTCAATGCGTTTTCTTTATTTTCATGACTATTTAAATTGTAGATTCTAACTGAAGGAATCAAAACTATGAATGAACACATGTGGAGTTATGTACTTAACAAAAAAAGGTGAAATAACTGAAAACATGTTTTATATTCTAGTTTCTTCAAAATAGCCACCCTTTGCTCTGATTACTGCTTTGCACACTCTTGGCATTCTCTTGATGAGCTTCAAGAGGTAGTCACCTGAAATGGTTGTCCAACAGTCTTGAAGGAGTTCCCAGAGGTGTTTAGCACTTGTTGGCCCCTTTGCCTTCACTCTGCGGTCCAGCTCACCCCAAACCATCTCGATTGGGTTCAGGTCCGGTGACTGTGGAGGCCAGGTCATCTGCCGCAGCACTCCATCACTCTCCTTCTTGGTCAAATAGCCCTTACACAGCCTGGAGGTGTGTTTGGGCTCATTGTCCTGTTGAAAAATAAATGATCGTCCAACTAAACGCAAACCGGATGGGATGGCATGTCGCTGCAGGATGCTGTGGTAGCCATGCTGGTTCAGTGTGCCTTCAATTTTGAATAAATCCCCAACAGTGTCACCAGCAAAACACCCCCACACCATCACACCTCCTCCTCCATGCTTCACAGTGGGAACCAGGCATGTGGAATCCATCCGTTCACCTTTTCTACGTCTCACAAAGACACGGCGGTTGGAACCAAAGATCTCAAATTTGGACTCATCAGACCAAAGCACAGATTTCCACTGGTCTAATGTCCATTCCTTGTGTTTCTTGGTCCAAACAAATCTCTTGTGCTTGTTGCCTCTCCTTAGCAGTGGTTTCCTAGCAGCTATTTGACCATGAAGGCCTGATTGGCGCAGTCTCCTCTTAACAGTTGTTCTAGAGATGGGTCTGCTGCTAGAACTCTGTGTGGCATTTATCTGGTCTCTGATCTGAGCTGCTGTTAACTTGCGATTTCTGAGGCTGGTGACTCGGATGAACTTGTCCTCAGAAGCAGAGGTGACTCTTGGTCTTCCTTTCCTGGGTCGGTCCTCATGTGTGCCAGTTTCGTTGTAGCGCTTGATGGTTTTTGCGACTCCACTTGGGGACACATTTGAAGTTTTTGCAATTTTCTGGACTGACTGACCTTCATTTCTTAAAGTAATGATGGCCACTCGTTTTTCTTTAGTTAGCTGATTGGTTCTTGCCATAATATGAATTTTAACAGTTGTCCAATAGGGCTGTCGGCTGTGTAGTAACCTGACTTCTGCACAACACAACTGATGGTCCCAACCCCATTGATAAAGCAAGAAATTCCACTAATTAACCCTGATAAGGCACACCTGTGAAGTGAAAACCATTTCAGGTGACTACCTCTTGAAGCTCATGGAGAGAATGCCAAGAGTGTGCAAAGCAGTAATCAGAGCAAAGGGGGGCTATTTTGAAGAAACTAGAATATAAAACATGTTTTCAGTTATTTCACCTTTTTTTGTTAAGTACATAACTCCACGTGTTCATTCATAGTTTTGATTCCTTCAGTTAGAATCTACAATGTCAATAGTCATGAAAATAAAGAAAACGCATTGAATGAGAACGTGTGTCCAAACTTTTGGCCTGTACTGTATATATATGTGTGTGTGTGTGTGTGTGTGTGTGTGTGTGTGTGTGTGTGTGTGTGTGTGTGTGTGTGTGTGTATTATACCGTATTGACCCGCATAAAAGACGACCCCTCTTTTTCAAGACCCTTTTTTGGAAAAATACTTTTTATATGGACAAACTCTTGTTTGAATAAAAAAGCCACCGGCCGCAGCACTGGTCGGCATCAGGCGGGCCGGCCCACCCGGTCAGGTCTGCCAGATCTGGCAGGTGAGCGGCGCTCACAGACTGCCATATATACCTTTCATTATAAATCAACTTTTGTTAATATGCGGCTGCAGCAGCACAGTGACACAGACAACATGGTTGATTAGTGACTGCGCAATGCGGCCATTTGCCGGTAATCGCGGCATCAGGTGAGCCTACCTACTGGTTTACATATGCAAGTACAATACAGGTGTATTTGCTTAGACCCCCAATATTAGACAAGGGCATTTTTTCAGGGCATTTTCAATGGAAAAAATATTGTCTTACATTCAGATGAATACGGTATAGCCTATCTATCTATCTATCTATATATGCATATACTATTGTTATATAGGCATCTTAATGGAGCCTGACAGAGCTGCAGCTGTAGCCAGTGCCTGCGTTGTCCTTCACAACATGGCAATGATGTGGAAAGTCCCTCTGGTGGAGGAAGGAAATGCAGATGATGGGGATGACAGAGATATTCCCTTGTACAACGAGGACCCCCTACCAACAGAGGCAGCCACTGTCCGGGCCTACCTTACTACATGCTACTTTGGATGAGCTGCAAATAAAAAACGCCACATAATAGGCATTAAAAAAATGTTTATTTAGTAGGCCTACTGTAAATAAAACAACACAATGTTTGAAATATAAAACTGCACAAATAAATAACACTTAACAACTTTAAAATTTAAATAAAATAACGATGAATATAATTGATATAACAATTTATAATGAATATAGTAAATTCATCATTTCGTGAACAAGCTACTGCAATAAGAGGCCTACTGTACTGTTCTCTCTACGTGTTTTACTTTCTGAGTGTTAATGTAAATAAACAGCCAGCCAAACTCCTCTTCAAGAGCCAGGAAGTGAGCGTGCTTGCTCCTTTAATAACTTCACACATCAGGTAGGTCAGGATGACAGCATTGAATTGGAGTGAAACTAAAAACAAGAAAGAAAAAATACAAAAGTAACTCAAAGGACTGCTATGTAAACAACAGACAAGTAATATAAATAATGAATAATATAATGAACAGTTTACAATGCAAACTCAGAAAAATGTCCACAAACTAATCAACATGACACGACATCAACCTGTAAAGAACATAATACTTACAGCCATTGCTTTCTGAAGGATAACACAAAGTTCAACCACCCATGAGATGAGGTACATGTCATGCCTCCTCACTGTTTACATCGTTACTTCCTGCTTCCTGTAGCTGTTTGTATTTCAAAATAAAGGCTCTTCACATCTGTGCAAACATTTTAACAGTAAACTTACAGTTTTTTTTAAATTGCTAAAACACATTTCACAAAACTTTCCTCCATTTTCCCAAAACTCTAAACACAACACACTTTTCTAAAGCTACATACACAAAACCACACCTTCTCTTTTCAAAACTCAAACTTTCACACCAAAACAGCTGCTCAAAGCCTGCAAAAATTTAAACACTATGCGCATCATTACACACTACATCAAAACAACTGAAAACACAATGTTCAGTGTGTGAGAATGTTCTTTTTACGTTTTTTCACAACTGCCAAAGCACATATTTAGAAACCTTACAATATCTGTTCTCAAAATATATCACTGTAGATATTGGGCATTCACAGATTTGTGTGTTTCATATGAACAGTATGTAAATCTACAGAAAATACAGTATGTACACTACTGTACTGTATCACAACTCAATGCAAACACTACAGAGGATCCATTACACAGAACAATACTTATTGAAACACAATGTTCAGGGTGTGATGTTTTTTTTTTTTATTTTTTTATTATTTTTATTATTTATGGAACTATACCACACACACACACACACACACACACACACACACACACACACCACAATCATTGGGCGGCATCACCAGTAGCGGTTTTAGGCATGGGCGAAGTGGGCATTTTTTCATGTCACGTGGGGGGGGTTTTCTATTACCGTATTCATCTGAATATAGGACGATATTTTTTCCATTGAAAATGCCCTGAAAAAACGCCCTTGTCTAATATTGTTGGTCTAACCAAATACACCTGTATTGTACTTGCATATGTAAACCAGTAGGTAGGCTCACCTGATGCCGTGATTACCGGCAAATGGCGACATTGCTCAGTCAATAATCAACCATGTTGTCTGTGTCATTGTCCGTTGTGCTGCTGCAGCCGCGTATGAACAAAAGTTGATTTATAATGAAAGGCATATATGGCAGTAGTTGCGCACCGCTCACCTGTCAGATCCAGCAGACCTGACCAGGTGAGCACGGCACCGGTCGGCATTAGCCCTGATGATGGCAGCCGGTGGCTTTTTTATGCAAACAAGTTTTTGTCCATATAAATAATATTTTTCCAAAAAAGGTATTTGTGCAGCCATCGAGTCCAACCGGAATATCCTCTGTGAAAATGTGAAAGTGTTTTCAGGTGTTCAGAACAACAGTCAATACACTAGCACAGTATTGTACAGTAGTACTGTAGGCCACTGAGCAACACAGTATGTGCACCCACTGTACTGTGAACTGTGTACATTTGGAACCTTCAGCAAGCTGTGCACTCTGAACTGGCTTATATAGGTGTGCTCACATCATTTGCAACAAGTGTCTTCAATTTGAGTTGTTATGTTTAATGAATGAAGCCAGGTGTGTTCATTGTGTTCAAATTTTGCTGACTGTGGCAAGCATTTTGCATCACATGAGCTTTAATTTGAGAATGTGAGCAGAGTTTTTTGCAACTTGTGTTTTAGCAAGACAAAATGTGTTTAGATTTATGAGAAAAAGAGGATTGCATTTTGTGAATTGTGTCTTCATGTGAAATGTGTTTATGGTTTTGGCAAATGGAGGCTAGTTGTATAAAATGTGTTTAGAGAACTGGTCATTTGGTTTAGAGAATTGGGTTTTGTGTTTTAGCAATTTAACAGGGTTCGTACGGGTGCTTGAAAACCTTGAAAATGCTTGGATTTTAATGTTATGTTTTCAAGGTTTGAAAAATTCTTGAATTTTGGGTAACGTGCTTGTAAATGCTTGAATGCTTGAAATTGTTTCCATATTTCTGGTCTGACTAAATGGACCACTTATTAAATGGAGAGAAATAAAATAAGTCGGATTAAAAATGACGCCTTCACAATCCGTGTATCATTCGTTCTTTCTATTTTCAACTGCCAATCAAAAATTAAAAAATGAAAAAGTGACTTGTTATTTTGTTATTTGTTTTTTAATCTAACACCAAAATCCAAAATATGCCTGGTTTTTCATAGTTCAATTTTAGGCTCGGATCAAAAATACGAAATGGAAAAACGGGAATCAGGACTGAATTTGATTTTATTATTTAATTGGTCCGGTTTACGTGACCCAGAAGTTTGGTAATGAGCGGTAGCTCACAGCAGATCACAGCAGCCAGGAGCATTCAGTCCCGCCACCCTTTACCTTGAAAGTCCTTGAAAAGTGCTTGAATTTGACCATGAAAAAAGTGTACGAACCCTGAATTTAAAAAAACTGTAATTATCATTCAACATATAAAGCATAAAGCAAGACAGAACACTCCCCGTCTGGCATTTACTGATGCCACTTAAGATGTAACTGTCCGAACTTGACCTTTGACCTTCCTTTGCCAGGAGTAAGACCACTTCAGAAATAGGCCTTAAGAAAGTCTTTACTTTGCCTTGTGATGTTGTTCTGACCTCAACCTTACGTAGAACTGACCAGACCCATTGGCCACTCATTGCGGGGTGACTGGCTCTGTTTAAGCAGATCTTGCAGTTTTACAGGTAAAGAAAAAATACACATTCAAGTGAGTGAAGGAAGTCTTCAGTGAGCCGTGTGTTTGATTGGAGGACTTTTCAGTGTTATCTGGCTGTCTGGCTATGCAAAAGTGAACGCACTACAAGGGCAGTACAAGGTGTATTAATCTCTTTACACTCATTATAAGCCATATTCACCTGACATATATATTTCAAGATATAAACAAAAAAAGCCTTAATTGTCTGAAATTAGTCAAAATATAGCTGTCAAAGCACCAAAATGCAAAATGTTCTCAAATTAATTAAGTTATGGACCCATGTTCAAGAAAGTTAACAAAAACACCTTGCTGAAATGGTATGTCTGGTTTTTTCACCTAGTTCATTTAATTTAGTCCTTATTCCTTTTTCTTTTAATCTTTCTTTATGAAATGACATATTTATCATTGCTTGTTAGTGCAGTTTTAAAAAGTGTGATGGCGTACTTTTTACAAGAAGTCAAACAACACATTTCCTTCGATCTGAGATTAGTTTCATTGTGATGTCAGCGCCACCGGCCTGTAGCTGTTGAGATCCTTGGGGTGCGGAGTCTTGGGCTCAGGTACCATGCAGGATGTTTTCCACAGCTGTGGCACTCTCCTCAGCTTCAGGCTCAGGTTGAACATGTGCTCAACAATCCCGCACAGCTGATCTGCGCAGGACTTGAGGAGTCTGGAGCTGATGCCGTCTGGACCTGCAGCTTTCCTTGCTTTGATCCTCCGGAGCTGGTTTCTCACCTGGGTTGTTGTGAGAGACAGGCTGGAGCAGGGGGGCTGTGTGCTGGAGGGTGTGTGTGTGTGTGTGTGTGTGTGTTTGGGGGGGGGTTTGGGTTGATGAGGTGAGCAGTGGGGGGTGGCTGTGAGCTGAGTGTTGGGGAGGGGGAGGAATTTGGGCAGTTAACACTGGGTGCAGAGAGGGGGGGCTGCAGCATGGAGGACTGGGCTGGGGGAGGGGCAGATGACTGATCAAATCTATTGAAGAATAAGTTCAGATCATTAGCCCACTTTTCATTAAATATTTTAAAAACATTTTAAATAAATATAAATTAGTATTATCATTATTATTAATAATATAATTGTTATAATAATTATTTAATTGTTTTTTCCTTCCTTTTTCAATATTTTGAAAAATCTCTGACTGATAAATATCCAAAACACTGGAAATTATAGCTCCATATTTTATTCTTCATTCAGATTGAGTGACTGCTGGTTGACAGAGAGCAGCTGTGCTTCTCTGGCCTCGGCTCTGAAGTCCAACCCCCATCTGACAGAGCTGGACCTGAGTGTGAACCAGCTGCAGGATTCAGGAGTGGAGCTGCTGTCTGCTGGACTGGAGAGTCCAAACTGCAGCCTGAAGACTCTCAGGTCAGTAGAGGGGTGGAGTCAGTCCTCTGAGGTCAGTAGAGGGGTGGAGTCAGTCCTCTGAGGTCAGTAGAGCGGTGGAGTCAGTCCTAGAGGGGTGGAGTCAGTCCCAGAGGGGTGGAGTCAGTTCTAGAGGGGTGGAGTCAGTCCTGGAGGGGTGGAGTCAGTCCTAGAGGGGTGGAGTCAGTCCCAGAGGGGTGGAGTCAGTTCTAGAGGGGTGGAGTCAGTCCTGGAGGGGTGGGGTCAGTCCTAGAGGGGTGGAGTCAGTCCAGGCGGAGCAGCTTGGTTGCTTGGTTCTTGTGCTGGACACAGTCAGTGCAGGCAGCATTTCCTGGGAAATGTCCAAAGTGCTCAGTGGCCTCAGGACTGGACAGACAGACAGAGAGAGATCAGCCAATCAGAGCAGCCACAGGTGTGTTGGGGTCATGTGACCTGCAGGTGATGATGATGATGATGATGAAGAGGATGATGGTTTTGTGTTCATCCCTACAGGCTGGAACATGTAGAAGACTGGATTCCAGCTGGCAGCCTGAGAGGATGTGAGTACTGAGACAGTATGAGCAAGCACACACACAAACACACACACACACACACACAACACACACACACTTACTTGCTTAAGGTTGTCCATCGTGTCCGATGATGACAATCCATCCTCTGCTATTTGTGAGTTTTCATGTGACTGTAAAGTCCAATCTGTGAGCCACACTGTCTGCTGCAGACAGAGCAGGTGAGGACACTGACTGGGGGTGAGGGGCTGATCCTGGCTTCATGTCTCTTCAAGCGTCTCCTGGTACGTCGATCACCTCGGCCCTCCTCGAGCTTCTGCAGCCCTTGTTGACAGAGCTGTCTCCAGTGGGAGCGTTGGGTGGCAGCGTCCTCCACTTGGCTTGGGTTTAGGCCACACTTTTTCATTGTCATCTTGAGATGGTCTTTATACCGCTTCTTCTGGCCTCCTGCCAGCCAACAGCCACCATGTAGCTGCCCGTACAGCACCTTACGGGGTAGGCGCTCCCTCGGCATCCTGACGACTTGACCATTGGAGGCATCTGATGTGGAAGCTCTCGAGCATCCTGAGGTGGCGACTGTACAAGGTCCATGCCTCACAGGTGGACAGGAGGGTTGTGATGACAACTGCTAAGTAGACTGATATTTTGGTGTGAAGTTTGAGGTCTTTATTTTGGACACACACACTCTCTCTCTCTCTCTCTCTGTCTCACACACACACACACGCTCTCACACACACACATACACACACACACACACACGCGCACACACACACACACACACACACACACACAGAAAGGGAATTTAGAAAATATATATTTAATAAATTATGTATTTAATAAAATTACACACACACACGGAGTACAAATCCAAACAGGGCTTTACAGAGAATGTGAGCGAGCTGAAACTATGTGTGTGTGTGTGTGTGTGTGTGTGTGTGTGTGTGTGTGTGTGTGTGTGTGCGCGTGTGTGTGTGTGTGTGTGTGTGTGTGTGTGTGTGTGTGTGTGTGTGTGTGTGTGTGTGTGTGTGTGTGTGTGTGTGTGTGTGAGTGTGTGTGAGTGTGAGCTGACAGGACAGAGAAAGCTGGGCGCCCTGGGAGCTCACGTGCTGCAGAGCTCCAGCTTGTCCAGGCTGAGTCGTGGGTTTGAATCCCACCTCAGGCCCTTTGCTGCAGGGCGGCCCCTCTCTCTCCCCGGCCTTTCCTGTCTCTCTCTGCTGAGTCCAGTCAAAGCTACAAGGACAAAAAACATGTTAGAAAAGGGGAAGACAGGATGAACAGATGTGGAAAGAAAGAAAGAAGCAGACAGGAACTCAAAGAAAACAACAGAAAATAAGAAGAAACAAAGAATTAAGAAAGAAAATCAATTGTAGTTTACTTTTGGTGTGTGTGTGTGTGTGTGTGTGTGTTTGCATGTGTGTGTGTGTGTGTGTGTGTGTGTAAGGGGGGTATGATGAGGGTAGGGGGCAGGACAGAGAGGAGTAGAGAAAAAGAGGGAGATATAAGAGAGAAAAAACTGAAGGAGAAAAAGGAGAAAAAAGGTCTCATTTGTTTAATTGTTGATATGTATTTGTTTTTCTCTGGTATTTTGGTGGATATGAAATCTGCCTTACAAACTCAACAAAAAATAAGTATTAAAAACAATAAACCAAACAAGCAAATCCTCTTTAAAAATGAATTCAAACCAAACTCAAATTGTAAACACAAAGTGTAAAATGACATTAGTTTTTATTTTTTATGAAAAATGCCAAACTATAATAACCTTCTAAGAGCCAAGAGAGTGTGAGTGAATGAGGCTTTCTGAGGTGTGTTGTGTGTCTTCTCCCCATCAGATGCCTGTGATCTCACACTGGATCCAAACACAGTGAACAGAGACCTCCGTCTGTCTGAGGACAACAGGAAGGTGATGTTGGAGATCGAGGAGCTGCTGTATCTTTATGACCCAGACAGATTTGACTGGGACCCTCAGGTTCTGTGTAGAGAAGGTCTGACTGGGCGATGTTACTGGGAGGTCCAGTGGAGAGGACGGGTTTCTATAGCAGTGACTTACAGAGGAATCACAAGAAGTGGTGATGACTCTGTGCTTGGAGACAATAAACAGTCCTGGAGTCTGAGGTGCTGTGATGATGATGATGATGATTATGATGATGATGATGATCACAGCTACTCTGCCAGACACAACAGTGAGGACACCAGCATCTCTGTCCGTCCCCGTGGATCTGACAGAGTAGCAGTGTATCTGGACTGCTCTGCTGGGACTCTGTCCTTCTACAGAGTCTCTTCTGACAGACTGAGACACCTGCACACCTTCAGCTCCACCTTCACTGAGCCTCTCTACCCTGTGTTTGCTTTGTGGCCATATGATCCTTATAGTGTGGTTGAGCTGCCAGTTTGTCAGAAACAAACTCTGACCTGAAAGAGTTTAGAACATGTTTGGCTGATTTGTGGTTTATAGTTATGTTTTTTTTTATTATTATTTATATCAGTTGGATTATTGTTAATTGATTGATTGGACAGGTTTGTAAAAATAATGAGTCATGATAATGTTTGTATATTCAAATCTTAATGTTGTGCAAAAGTGTCATTTAAACCTCCTTCATCTACTTCTGTCGAGAGCTCTTTCACTAAAATGCCATCTCTTCAAAACCAAAACCCCACACCAACTTTACCAACGCACACACACACACACACACACACACACACACACACACACACACACACACACACACACACACAGCACAGCACATAGCCACTGTACTGTCCCTTAAAGGGGCCCCGGCTCCTGTATAACACCTTGATTCCAGCTGCAGCATGGCTCCTAAACGGAAATGTAGGAGTGGCGCTCAAGGGCCAAAAAAGAGAAGACTGGAAAAGGAAAAGATGACGAGGGATAAAGGTTTGTTATTGTGAATCTGAAATTAGAAGTATAAGTTAACCAGATACCCACCTTGACTTATTAGCTAAGCTAACTTAATTAGCCTACTAATGTGTTTTTTTCAACATTAAATATGTATTTTGATTTTGAATGAGTGAAATTAAGCCACAATAATTGAACCTGGGAAGCTGTCTAGGAAGTAATGAATGTTATGTGTTTATGATTTTAGCAGAAATAGCTGAAATCATCTAAACAAGCTTGTTGATTTCTTCCTCTTTGCTTGCTACTTAACGTTAGCTAACATGAGTAGGATGCATCATCATTTATGATTCATAAAGGCCACAGTGGGTTTGTTAACTAGCACCCAGTGTCTTCTTGCAACATGAAATATTGATGATTTGGTTTATTATCTTAATAAACAATCTATCAGATGTCCACATTGCCCCAAATTGTTTCAGACTAATGATTAGCTTTGTAAATGTAAATCTTTGTAGATCATATTTTGACATTTTAATTGGAAAATTTGCAAGTTTAATGTCTCATTGGCTCATTTCTTGAAACTGAAATGACATTCTCAAAATAACATGGACAAAACTCCAAACCACTTGGCAATTGTTCAAAACAAACTTGAACTTCTCATTCATTTCATGAAATTGCAGATGTCTTAGTACATGCTTCAGTGTTTCAGTACATCGCTGCATATGATTTAGTACAGTTAGCCTACAGTTAGCACAGTTAGCCTACAGTTAGCACAGTTAGCCTACAGTTAGCACAGTTAGCCTACAGTTAGCACAGTTAGCCTACAGTTAGCCTACAGTTAGCACAATTTTCCAAGTGAATAGATGTTGTTGATCTAAACTGACTGTTGGGTTCTCAGTCTAATGGTTGTTCTCCAAAACATGTCAGCATCATTTCATTGTATAAGTCTTCACATGCACAATAGTCTGTTCAATTGTCAGAATGAGTCAAGAACATAATACCATGAATAATACCATATATGAATCTCTTGGAACATTTTACAGTTGTTTTTTTTTCAATCATTTTTTTTTTCAGTATAATGAAGAAGCAGAAGTTTTCTTTTGCAAATGTGTTCATAGCTTTTCATTGGATTCACACATTTTTCACTCCTCACATGTGTCATTTCCATGGCCTTACTCCATTGCACCTGCATCACTACCATTTCCACCAATCACCATTCACCAATCAGTCAGGATGCACCGACAAAAAAGGGCCTATAAATTGTATTTTGTATTTTTTTCAACTCCTTTGAGTTTTTTCTGTGTAATACTGTATGTGACTTATAGTATTTCAGTTTTTCCATCAATACAGTAAAATGTCACTTCAAAGTCTTTCTGAGTTTGAATGCAGTTCTTTACTGTAAGTTCACATTTGAATGTGCAGCTCACAGGAGAACCTTGTTCAAACTGACAGCTGTATTTTGTATTCTGCTGTCAGCTGTGTTACAGTACAGTAGAGCTGATTGAAGGAATCTACTCATTTGGGCAGAAGTTGAGTTGTTTGAGGGAAATATTGGCTTTTGCTACTTGCTTTACAATATGTGACGATGTCAAAAAAACAATATGACTGCAATGCACACAAGAAAAAATAAGGTTGAAGCTGCTCAGACTGAAAAGGGTGTGTTGCATTTTGGTGTTGAGGATGAAGTGAGTGAGTGGCTGGGTTAGTTGTATTGGGTGGTGACAAAATGTGCTTTTGCTGCATGTTTGAAATGTTTTGTCATGGTAAGAGCCTTTTGACAAACAAAATGTGTTATTTTGGGAAGAGCGCCTCTCATTAGGCCGATGTATTAGCTGTTTTGATACCAGGGTTTCTGAGTTGACAGAGGAGGTAAAGCGACTGATAAATACTGTAATGGTTACAGTTTCCTTGGCAGTATGAGTGCAACGTGTGATGTCAAACCTTGGAGGCTACTCTTACTGTAAAATCTTTTTTTTTTTTTTCAGTTTTATACACAATTGTATTCTGTTAGCTAGACAAAAAAAAATGAGTACAGTAACTATTGTCAGTGAAGGACTGGGCTAAGACTGAGAGGTGGACATGAGGGATATTTCAGTGGTCCTCTGCCATAGTGACAAAACATCTAAACATTTTGACTTGCAGTGCTTACACAATGCCAAAGGGACGATGCATTTTGGGGGCACTGACTATTGATATGAGAAGGAAACTTCATTTTGACATGAGTGAACTGTTTTGGGAGAGATATGAGCTTTTGCAGGTGAACCATGGTGTTATGCTGAACCATCCAGGTTATTTTGGCAAAAGCACCAAGAGTGTTGAGAACGTCCGGTCTGTTTCAAGAAATGAGCCAAAGCAATTGAGAAGGATCTTTCTCATTTTGGGGGCACTGACTGTTTATATGGGAAAGGAATTTAGTTCTGAAGCATGAGTGAACAGTTTTGGGAGAGATATGAGCTTTTGCAAGTGAGCTATGGTGTTGTGCTGAACTGTAAGACTGTTTTGCCAAATGATTTTAGAGTTTTGAGAATGTAATTTCAGTTTCAAGAAATGAGCTAAACCAGTGGAGAAAAACTGTAATATATAAGCCTGACAGAGACATGTAATGTACCTTAAGTGCCTTATATTTAAGAATAAAAAATCATTGAAATGATAATCTTTTCAGGGGCATTACTGAAGTTCTTTAGCACATCTACTGCTGCAGCCGAACAAACAGCAACTTCAGCCTCCTGCTTTGGACTGTAGTTTATTTGCATTTATTTTGCACTTTTAACTTTATTTTGAAAATTTTGCACTCAATTTGATTGTTCATTGTTCATTTATTTGTTTTTTTTTTTAGTCAGGTATGTTGCTTTTATTGTTTCAATATGTTCACTTTATTTAGCATTCTGAATATTTTTGGTTGGGTTTTGTAACTTCTCAAATTTTCATATATTTTAATATACATTGTTTAAAATAAAGTAAGAAATTGTTGTTAATTAATTTGTCCATTTCTCGTGTGTGTGTGTGTGTGTGTGTGTGTGTGTGTGTGTGTGTGTGTGTGTGTATTCATGCAGTCATGAGCAGTGTGTGAGTGATTTGATGGTTGTGCTGGATGTGTTTTGGGGCCACAAAAATCTTGTTTAGGGCCACCAAAGTCATCGGGCCGGCTCTGCTACTAAAGGTCACATGGTTAAACAAAAACCCAGAACAAATGAAATATGCAGATCTGTAATCTATAGGGCCATTACAGAATAGCATACGTTACCAACTATGATCACTGAAGCACCCAGTAAGGCAAGTTTTAAGAGACTGCTAAAAAAAAAAAAACACACATGATGAATAACCCTAATGTGAATGAATTGAACTGAACAACCACGACTGATAAGTTGAGGTGTTGTGATGCTTGTTTTTATTACTTTTATTTGTCTTGGAAAAGTTTTTATCAGGATTGCTAACTGTTTTTTATTGAGATCTGTAATATGTGATAATTATTGTTGTTAGTGGACCCCAGGAAGAGTAGCTGCTACTTTGGTGGCAGCTAATGAGGATCCAAATAAACAAACAAAGCAAGAAAGATATATAAATATATTTATATAATGATTTCTAATTAGTTTTCACACATACACATACATATCTGTATATATATATATATATATATATATATATACACTACTCACAAAAAGTTCAGGATATTTGGCTTTCGGGTGAAATTTATGGAAAATATAAAAAGTTCACGCTACATTGATATTATATCATGAAAGTAGGGCATTTAAGTAGAAGCATACACTGGTGATTTCCTCATCTCAAACAATTTCTTGAAACAAAAGCCAACAACAGTGGTGGATATACCACAACAAAAAATGTCAGTGTCAATAACTTGTCATGTGCCCTTGAGCATCAATTACAGCTTGACAACGACGTCTCATGCTGTTCACAAGTCGACTTATTGTCTGCTGAGGCATGGCATCCCACTCTTCTTGAAGGGCGGCCCTCAGGACATTGAGGTTCTGGGGTACAGAGCTCCGAGCTTCTACACGGCCACTCAGCTGATCCCATAGGTTTTCTATGGGATTCAGGTCTGAGAAAGTGCAGGCCACTCCATCTGAGGTACCCCAGTCTCCAGCAGCCGTTCCCTAATGATACGACCTCGATGAGCTGGAGCATTGTCGTCCATGAAGATGAAATTAGGCCTGTGTTGTTCATGCAGGGGCACAATGACTGGATTAATGATATTATTCAGGTAGTATGGGCTTGTCACTGTACCATTCAGGCAGTTCTGTACTGACCAGACACACCTGCCCACACAGTAACACCACCACCACCAAAGGCTCGTCTGGTGACAACAGTGGCTGATGCATAGCGCTCTCCTTGACGTCTCCAACATCGTTGGCGGCCATCATTTCTGCTCAACATGAATCAGCTTTCATCAGAGAACAGCACTGAGGCCCACTGGTCCCTCGTCCAGCGTAAATGCTCCCTGGCCCATGCAAGACGATGACACCTGTGCCTGGTGGTGTGGTCAGGTACCCTTGCAGGTCGTCTAGCACGCAGACCATGCTGATGTAAACGGTTTCGAATGTTCTGACGTGACACTTGGGTGCCTCTCACCTCCCTTAAACGTACCTGGAGTTGAGTGGCATTCATCATCTGGTTCCGCAGGGCACTGTTCACAATGAAGCGGTCATCAGTGTGGGATGGGGCCAAAGGACGTCCACTTCTATGCCTTTCTGTGACTCTTCCAGTCTCTCTGTATCTCTGTTGCAACCTGCTGATGACACTCTGTGACACTCTAAGCTCAGTGGCCACTTCCGTCTGAGAACATCCTGTTTGAAGCCTCGCAATGGCGAGGTGCTGCTGATCAATTGTTAGGTGTCGTCTTGGTCTCATGATGTCAAAATGTGAACAGCATAATGAGGAGGACTGTTTAAATACCAATTCTAATTGAACCAGGAAATGTATTGGTCGATTCATGGATCAAACACCTGATGTGAATTTTGCCGTTAAACTCCTTGTTAGAGAACAGCAACTTGTGCAAAAAGTACTGAAACATTGAACAGTTGGACATGTGCATTCAAAAGTTTACAGAAGGTCACATTAAGTGCACCTGTAAAGGTTATAATGCATTTTAGGTTCATCCTGAAATTTCACCCGAAAGCCGAATATCCCTAACTTTTTGTGAGTAGTGTATATATATATATATATATATAGAGAGAGAGAGAGAGAGAGAGAGAGAGAGAGAGAGAGAGAGAGAGAGAGAGAGAGAGAGAGAGAGAGAGAGATACACACACACACGTGTATTTTGATGTTTTGGTCATTTTTAGCTTATTTGCTCATTACACTTTTTCCCATGTTTCTGAGAGAGGTAAAGTGACACGCCGTGAGCTCAGCATGTTAAATCCTGCTGTGGTGTTTCAGGCCTTACAGGAGGACGAGGTGCAGCCCCAGGAGCCGTGCTCCTGCTCAGACAGGAGGAGGAGGAGGTCACCGACTGAACACCTGATCATCTGGGCTGCTCTGCTTTCACAGAGGAGGCCCAGCAGAGGAGGAGTCTGTTCTGATTCAGTTTAGTAAAAGAAATAAAGTCTGTTCATTGAGTTACCTGCATGTGTGCAGTTAGTGTCGAGTCCAGTTCCATGACAGATCAACAGCAAATTTAATAATTAAAGTGGTCGTTAAGGTCTAACACAGCAGGGTCCTGGGTTTGTGAGACACGGGTCAGCTAAAGCTAAAGTCATCGCTAACACCTGTGTTGACCTGCTGTGACAGAGGTGTGTTGGTGCTGGGGGCCCAGAGACAGAGACGTGTGTGTGCAGGGGCTGAAACACCAGGGAAGGCTCTCACTCCCATCAGCTCTGCTAAACCAGACCAGACAAATCCTCAATCCTGCTGTGACACCAACCCCCCCCTCCCCTGCAGGCCTGCAGGTAGTGATGGGAAAATGAAGCTTCCTGAAGCAATGAGGCTTTCCAGCCCATTGCTTTGCCCTAAGGTTCGCTACTCGAAGCTTCATTCAGTGCTCACTAGCCCCATCTGCTGCTAGAGTTAAACTATGACAGCCAAGTCATTTAAACAGATTTCAAATGTTATCACAATGACGAGTGCGATGAAGCAGTGACAGAAAATGAATGGATGGATGTTATCACAATATCGAATAGTGTTTAATCCCTGTACAATAATAATAAAGTCTATAGTGTTTTATATAACCCTGCTCTCCCTTTTTATTCCTAAACATTTTCTATACCTTCTTTCCCATTTTGTTTTGTGCTTTTCATGGCCATCAATGTTTATTATTTATTGAACACATTAGGTGTTGTGTGTTGGAAGTGCAGTGCTTAGGTGACACAGTATGTTAGGAGGGGGGCAGGGAGGGGAGAGGGTAATCATTATATATTGTATTATAATACAACCTGTGCTACGAGCACGCAAACCGAAATACCACCTACTACAACCCACAAAGCATCGCGGTTTTGTCGTGCTTTTATTTTGAAAAACGACACGCAAAATGAACCAGTCACGTTACCTGTGTAATGCGAGGCCTCGTTTGTAAGCGCTCTCTGGTCCAGAGCATCAAGGATGACTCAGCACTTTTCCCCACATCTCTGTAGACCAGAGCCACTCAGCGCTCACATGTGCATCTGTCTTTGTGATGAGGCTTTACGTCCTGCAGCCCTGATATAATATCTATTATCATATTCATATAATTATACAATATCCTCTCTATGTACTATATCCTAAAAGTATTATAATATCCCTCTCTGTGTTCTGCAATCGCTCGTGCTTCAGAGTTACAGGCGGGCCGTGAGGGGAAAAAGGAAGCTGAGATCTGAGATCCAAGTCTAATTGTGCGGTAAGCAGGGGAGACTTTCCCTAAGACTGTTTCCACACAAAGGAGATCCCTTCTCATATGTGTCCCATGTTTTCACTTCATTCTTTGTCTTAAAGAGTAGAAGGTCCAATTATTGTTCTGAATTGCTTTCATTTTGAAATTTCACACCAAGTTCCTGTTTTGTTTTGGGTTTGATTTTGGTGGCTGGCAGCTCACCTGTGAGGAACAGGCCAGGTGAACCAGGTTTGAACCAAATCAAAGCAGACCTCTGCAAGGTGAGCGATCCCAGACAGCTCTGGTGTTTGTTGCTGTTGAAATATTCATTTGAATTCAGTCTGAATCAGCAACAGCAGCACACAATATTAGGAATTTAATGACCTGCAATAAAATTAAAAAACGAAAAGTCACCGCATCCAAGTGTAAAGGACATTTTTAATCCATTTTTATAAACCAACATATTTCATTTAGCAGCATAACCGGATGGTCTTGAGGTATTTCTAAATCCATACACCGAAACTCGTTTCCCCACCCACCCGTTTGTTTCTCCCTCAGACATTCATCCTGACAAAACACTGACAGACACACACACACACAGGTCTGATTCCAAACAAACACAACCTGACACACACCCTCTCTCTCACACACTCACACACACACACACACACACTCACACTCACACAGAACACGTGTTGAGTCCTGTTGCCACAGTCTTAAGACTGAGCAGAGCTGGCTCCCTCATAGTGGCTTGTAAGGCAGGCACACTTAATGGTGCAGTTTTGGCTGCAGGAAAAGACAGGAGAAAATCAGGTTTCACTTTTGTCTTAGCAACAAGTGCGCAATCACTTAGAAACTGCAGGGAAAAAACAACAAAAAAACAAAAGGAAACTGAAACACTGTCAGCAAAGTGTGGAATCAAATGGCTGAGCTCCCAGATCTCCTGAGTGAATCCTCCACATTTTGCTCGGAGGCCTCCTGAAGAAATCAGCTTCTGGTCGGAAAATCCAAAAGCAGCAGCATGGCTCTCTGGTTGTTGAACTGGACAGCAGAGTGTGTGTGTGTGTGTGTGTGCATGTAGCAGCAGTACAGCTGCAGTGTCTTGTACGATACTAAGAAACATGGCTCTCTGTCTGCATGCATGGCTGTTGGTGGTGATTGTATTTAAGTAATCTGATTTCCATGTGATTCCAGACTTTTCCAGACATTCTGAAATAATTAAGCTACAATATGCAACTTTTTTCACATCGTAACTGCGGTAGATAATCTTACACTCCACATTACTGCAGTCCTGGAAAGGGCCAGGCCTACAAATTCAAAAGTGTGTCCATCTCTCTTTTGCATTATCGAAATCCTGCCAGACATCTGAGTGTGCACTATGGAGCAGGGCTGTAACGGTCCATCGACCAGGAGCGATACATCCGTTTAGTGATCAACAATACAATACTATTGATGCTAAGTGAAAATTTCAATCCATATTGTCATCTTAAAAATGCGCCTTTATTTTGAAATCCCCATGTTACGTCCATGTCGCCGTTTCTATCCAAGCACACGGCTACTGTGGAGTGAATTTCCACAAGGCGACAGCCATGCAGACTCCAGAGCCCTGGGTGATGATGAGGCTCTTAAAAAACAAAGTATAGGCTGCCACCTGGTGTAGAGCTACAGTCTATTGGTGCATGGCCACATGTTTAAGTGATAATTCAGGCTCTTACCTATATGATGAGCAATTTGTTGCTGCATATCGACACCTTCCTAAAATAATCGCCATTTTTTGTCAAAAATGTTTTTTGCCTAAATCATCTCCTCTTGATGCTGGCCACCTCTGGTAAAATCACCAGCATCCTCAGCTGAACAGATCATGCCATTCTACCCCTGAATCATGTCAAAACTGTGACTTAGGCAGTTTTATTTTGCCTAAGCCAAAAGAAAATGTGACTTAGGCAGTTTTACATTATTTAGGCAATTTTAGGCTATTTTAAGTGTTTCAAGATGGCGGCGGTATCAAGAAGAAAAAAATGTTCTCTGCCAGTGAAGTTATTTCAATGATCCAGGGCTCATCCTCAGTTGGTAAGTGATCAGGTTTAGTGTAACTTTGGCATATAACATATTACAATTGCCTAAGTCAACAAAGGCATGTTCAGAAATTTGCCTAAGTCATTTATTTCTGTTATGTGACATAATTGACTGACATTGTTTTTAGTATGTCAGTAGTCATCTTTTTTATAACCTTTTTGAGTGAAATTATCAATAAATATCATACAGTAAATTTCTGGTGAAGTTTTTTGTGTCTCCTGAAAAACCTGAAAAAATGACTTGGGCAATTATTTTAGGAAGGTGTTGATATGAGTGTTAAAGATGCTTCAAATTTGACCTGTCAGCTCCTTCTCTGTTTCAGGAGTGAGGACTTCACCCAGACCTTTCTTCTCCTAAATGAATGAAGTGGATGCAGACCAGCAAACAAGCAGCGACTGACAAACAACAAAGAAGCCTCACCAGTAGGGATAAATTCCGGGAATTTTCAAAGTTGGAAACTTTCCATGGGAATTAATGGGAATATATGGGAATTAACAGGAATTTACAGCAATAATCTGGAAATTTGCAAAATTGCATGTTAGCCTATTGCAGCAACTTAATGTAGTTGAAGAAAAACCATCTTGGAGCATAATCCTGGTTAAATAATAATCACTAAACCGAATTGCCCCTAGGGGATAAATAAAGTTGTCTGACTCTGATTCTGAAGCAACCAGATTTAATGCAAATTCAGTTGAGTTTCTTCCCTGCACTATGCGTTCCTCACACCCATGCACAGCCAAGCCACACGACTCGGCCTCCAGTTTAGCCCACGGACGACATCCAGTAAAGACGGTTTTGATGATATCATTGGGGTAAATATATTTGACCGATGGTATTAAAGTTTAACTGCAAAAAATTAGTCAAAATGTGTTTACACAGTAGCTATTTAAGAGGCTGTCTATCATGGTGCTAGCTAGCTCAACTGTGACGCTGGTTCTTCTGCTCGCCAGTTTTCATACAAATACAGTTATTATATAAGAATGTAGGTTATAGTTTGATTTAGCTGCTGACTGAGGCGTGTTCATCTGTTCATTGAGCCTATTTCTATTCATTTACCCACCATCAATCTTGAAGGACTGAGAAAAAAAAATCTACTCAAAATAAGTCAAAGTCAAAAATGTCATTAGTTTGCACGCATGTCTGCTTATGACAAAACAAAATTTCCAAAATTCCCCAGCTGGACTTCCCATGGAAAGTTTCCGGAATGTTTCCGGAGATTTACCAGAAATTTTCCGCACCTTTGCAACCCTACTCACCAGTCAGCTGGGAGAGAGCGTCTGTAACGAATCCCAAACAAATGTGCGTTTTGCATCCTTGAAAACACGTTGAGCTCTGAGCTGCTGGTCAGAATGCTGTCATATTCAGACCCACATCATTCATGTTGAGGAGAACAGGCCTGGTGAAGCGTCTCGATCACTGCACCCGATCAGCTGCTTCTTCAACACCTGTGAGCGATGCTACCTGAGCCTCAGTTTGACTGACAGGGAGCTTGACCAACTGAGGGGGAGGTGGGCGGGACTAACAAACCACTTCCTGTCTCAGAGAGATAAGTTGCATATTGTAGCTTCAATGACCAGCTCCCATCCCTATCCATCACCGAGCTGAAGCTGCAGCGCCCCCTGCTGTTCCCTGCCTTTCACACTCACCTTCTGTGTGCCCAGTTTCTTCTCCCCCCCCCCAGCCAGCGCCCCGCCTTTACTGTCCTTCCAGGGGTAGAAGTTGGAGCGAGGAGAGGAGGAAGAGGAGGAGGAGGAGGAAGAAGAGGTGGAGGAGGGCAGGCGGTGCGCTGAGGGCTTGGAGGGGGGCGAGTGCTCCCCGTTGTCGCCCCCCTTGCGTTTCTTCACCAGCCCCCTGTGCTCAAAGCCCCTCCCGCTGCCCCGCCCGTGCAGTCCTGAGTCGCCCCCGCCCCCCCGGCCGTGGGAGTTGGTGGAGGCAGAGGAGGGGTCGGGGGGGGACGAGTGGCCTGGAGGTGGTGGAGGGGGAGGAGGAGGAAGGTGTGTCCGTCTGTAGGTCCACACCGCCGTGGCAGCCGGCGAATGGGACTCCGAGGGGGAGGGCTGGGGGCGGGGCTTGCTCCCGGGGGAGAGCGTCCCGTTGGTCTGTCCGTGTGGGAGGGGTGAGGGGGCTGCCACCTTAGCGGAGGAGGAGGAGGTGGTAGAGGGTGGGCGGCCCCGGTCCTGGAGGATGATGCAGTTCCTGTCGGGGCCCGAGTGCTCCCCCTCCTGGCACGGCGCCTTGCGTTTGCGCAGGGCGGCGGCGGCGGCGGCTTCCTCCCGCAGCTTCAGCATCTGCTTGCTGGGACGTCCCACCGGGTTCTTGGGCCGCCCGGGGCCAACCTGACGGCCCGCCGCCACTTTCGCTGCAGACACCAGATGACCGCCGCTGGCTCCACCCCCGCCGCCGCCGCCGCTCCCCGAGTTCTCCACTTGACCAGCAGCCTGGGGTCTCCCTGGCCCGCGACTGGAGGAGGAGGAGGAGGAGGAGGAAGCTTTGAGGGAGGAGCTGATGTGACTTCCAGTGCGGACCTTAGAATGTGGTGAAGAGGAAGAGGAGGGGGAGGAGCTGATGGTCTTGGCTGCGGGACTCTGAGACTGAAGGTCTGTGGCTTGAGGTATTTTCCTGGATTGAAAGAAAAATAAACAAACAAACAATATCTGGGTCAGAAAAACTGTTTCTGTTCAGTAAATCACAGCAACACAGACCTGAATATTAAGCCCTTGCCATTCCGGCCCTTTCTTTAGACCCATTTCAGCGAGGGGGGCAGGGGGTCTTCAGGGGGAAATAGAAGGTCAACAGTAGAGGCCAAACAGAAGAGGTGAACATCATCTGAAAGCTGGGAACCTGAAGATTAAGATTGGTTGATACCATTTGTTACACACATTTGGTGCAAAATATAACCATTTTTGACTATTTCAGAATGAATAAAAAATGGTCAAAAATACCACATTAGAGCAATATGACCTTGAGGAACACCACAGAAAAATCCATGCAACTGGATAGCCAGCACTCTGTTGTGGAAACTGTCAGAGTGTGTATGTGTGTGAGTGTGTGTGTGCACGTTTCACTGTGCGTCTGCTTTCATATGATACCAGTGTCTTCACTCGAGCTTTAAAACGGTGCCTCTGAAACACGGTAAGTTGGCCAGCTAAGGGGTTAAACTTTGATACTCAGAAAAGAGTCGGAGCAAAATGAGACTCTCTGGGCCGACTGCTTTGTTTTTTTGTTTTGTTTTTTTCAGGTTAGAGGAGAACCAGTGTAGCACCGATCCATTCTGCAGCACAACATATGTAATCGATAGCCATGACATAACCAGCGGCCTGAGGGCTGAGCAAGCTGCTAATCCTCACAGTCTGCTCTTACTCTGGCCAGTCGACAGCCCAGTAATCGTCAGCAGCAGATTTTCATTCTAGGGAAAAATCGCTTTTCATTCTGCAGCCAACTTGACCGACTCTTCCCCAATCCTATTCTGGGAAACAGAGAACGCCGCCATCTGCATCATCTGCTGGTGACTAAGCAGTGAGCTTCGCCGTGGCCTCTCTGCAAGCGCTCCCAGTCCGAGGAGAACATGACGTAGAACCCCGGCCTGGGCGTTGGTGGAGGGCGGGCGGGTTTGACCTCCCACCTCCATCGGCTGATAAATGTTCTATAAACTGTAAGTCATCGGTAGCTGGTGTGCAGTTAAAACAGGATATGTAAACTAATGGTGAAAAGCTGATTTCCATAACAGCCGGACACGTTAGGGAAGTGGCCACACTGATCTGTTGTGTCTGTGTACGTTCATTCCAATTTGTTTTCAATGAGGTGTCATCCAGTCCCTTCGAGCACCACCTTCACGATCCAACACAAACCAGCGAGATCTCCCGTAACTCCGCCTGTTCTGACAGATCGGTGTAGCCGCATTTCTCCTACTAACCACGCTCACCAAGTCAAATCTGCACAGTCAGCCACTGAGGTATTAGTCCAGAAACACTGGTAAATGCAAAAAAAAAAGAAACACCTTAAAAAGAAGATTAACTGGACACTACTCAGTTAGAGAAAACAAGTACTTAGTCACTATATTACTTGTTATTCACATCCAAAAAGACTGGCCAACTGCTGTATCAATTGCTCCATCGAAACTGAAATGAAAATAAAAATAAAATAAATTTCAGCTGCTAAATGCTGTATGTCAGTATGTCAGTAATTGCCTAAAACTTTCAATGATTTTTCTTAATTTCCTGTTTTTTCAAAGGCCTGAATAATGAGATTTTAAAAAATCCATGACAGTCGGAAGCCAGGGTAAGAGATCAGTTATCAGTCAGTCGATCAGAATCGGCCCTGGAAACCTGATCAGTGCGTGTTCCTCACCTGTCAGGGTATCTTTCACGTCTTTACCCCAATCCAGTATTAGTTGATAATCTGCTTGAAAATGTCATTTTTAACTCCCTGTTTGCTGTGAGATGAACTCAGCTGTGATGTGGTGGGTGTGAGCTGCGGTGTCTTACTTCCAGAGGTGGGCGCTGATGTGCTGCTCCAGCATGCTGCTGAGCGCCGACCTCAGGTGGTGAAGCCTCCTGTCGAACGTGTAGACGCCGTGACCGACCGCGCGGCTGCCGAACGAACACATCTACACAGGAAGAAAAAAAAAAAAAAAAAGGCTTGCAAGACGCCTTTTACAACAAAGAGTTGCCTCTCAAGTGTTCTGCTCCATATCATGTTGGGAAAACCTCCAACCGGTCTTAATCAAGACGAAAATGATCTATTTAGAATCTTGAGATATAACAAAATGGAAAATTATGATTAGAGAAGTTGAACTTATAGAAAAAATAACTCACAAAATAAGGAATATGGAAAAGGTGGATTTTAGATGACTGTAAATTATAACCACATTATCAAAAGGAATCAGAAGGTCAATATTATTTTTTTTTCATTTTCAAAGAGATTACTAGGCCATTGGTACTCCCTGCAAGTGGTATGTATTGTATACTGTGTATGGGTAGACCTACTGTGTGTATTTCGATGGGTATGTATACATGTATGCATGCGTATATATGAATTGAAGGCACAAAATATCAGCAGTATCCAATTAATTCGCCACATCTTTCTTTTGTGGCTTTTTTTTATTTTGGTATTGGATTTTGAGCAATTTTGTGTCTTTCTGTTTTGTGTTGTTTTTTTCCTGTTCTTTATTTTAAAAACATGTTTTGACATGAAATGTAAGTGTGGAAGCAGTTAAGCTGCAGATTTGTGAATAATCATTGAAAAATAAAGTATATATAAAAAGGTTTTCTGCTCCAGCAGCGGCAGCGGTGTCACTTCCACATCCGCCTCAGTGTCACAGAGAAATCACACTCCACTTTGACGAACTGTGATGTTACTACAGCTTAGGGGATTTATGTAAGCTGACAGGAGCGGCAAGAAAAAAAAAAAAAAACACCACCAGCTTCCAGAAAGTTACAGTAACAGATATGAAAATGGATTTTTGTTTAAATCATCTGTTAGGATTCAGTGTTAAATATGTGTACTATGAATGTTAAAATTTTCCAACAGTATATTAGAGCCACTGTAGAGAGAAAAAAATGCAAGATGGGGTGAGGTAAATTCTGAAGAAAAAACATTTTTCAAATTTACAATTTCCAAAATGAAAGTGGTACATTTTTTAAGAAAAAAAAAAAAAAAAAAACAGTGAAAGCTAGTTTTTCCCTCTCCTGTGGGATCCAGTCTGAAGGAAATCCTGCTGGTTTGAGTCCAGAACCCCAACCTCCTCCTCAGCATCTGGACTCTGAAGAGACGTTGCTGTGACTTGGGCCGATTCAGAAGAAAACAATCTGCTGATTCTGGGCTCAGATCAGCAGGATCTCCTTGTTCCTGAATCCCATGTCAGAGCAGAATCTGCTGAGGGGATCAGCTGCAGGCCTGAGACACGGCCAGCAGCAGCGTCCGCAGTGTGAGGCTGATCGAGCTTCACAAAGTCAAGTCACATGTGGGTCCTTGAGCAAAAAAATCTGAGATTTAAGTTGTAAATTTGTGAGAAAAAAACTCAAATACTGAGATTAGAAAGTCACAAATTGGCAAGAAAAATTTCAGAAATTCTCTGAGATTAAACTCATAAATTTGAGAGAAAAATCTGAGAAAACTGTTTCTTTGCTTTTGTTTGGCAGTGAAGATGTATTTCTTATTTCATTACTAATTATAAAAAGGGGAAAATAGCATATTTTATTTGCTTTATACTTTGTGGAAGCTGTGAGTGAAACTGGCTGAGTAGCGGTATGGGCCCCGGTCCAGAACATTTCTGAGTGCTACCCAGATGCCCTGCACCTCCTGACGTAAAGAGCGCTGCATGGCTGCTTCGCTCAGATTGATTCTGCTGCTGAGCCCCCTGCTGTCTTACCGCCAGAGGTCTGGGATGCGACACAGAAGACGGGAATTCGACGGTGTCCTCCAGTCCTTCTCCCTCGCTCTCGTCGCTGGAGATTCGCCCGTGGACGAGTGGCGAGGCGGCGCGGGGGCCTCCCTCGTCCAGCCGCTGTTTCTCCTCCTCCGGGGCGCTTTCCGATGGCGCTCTGGGCCGACTGCAAAACAAACAAATTCAATCAATCATCGATCCTGAAACCAACAAGGAGACTGGGCCATTGTTTTTTTTTTTTTTTAAAAGGTAAACACTTACATAATCTCTGCCAGTATTTAATTAAAATTAAAATTAAGCATTTAATGTCCAGCTGCAGAATTTTATTTTACTTTTTATGTTAAGATAAGACAATTACTCCTGTTCAACCTGATCCAAATGAATCAATTCAAGTTAAGGGCTTCTTACAAACAACCATAATGTTGAATTCTGAAATACGTAATCAATCAACCTGCATCATATCTGTGGACACTGACTGGACGAGTTCTGATTTTTCATAAAAGGCCAATAATTGGTTCCCTATCAGTCAAACTCTAATGCTGACACTAGAAAAGGTCATTTATGGTCACTTATGACCAGAACGAAAAATGAACACTTCAGTGATTACAAAAATATTTCATCAGTACTCGTCTATTAGATATTAGACATGCAAAATTATGATTTGGAAAAAGTCCTCCATTCATTAAACCTTTTTCTAAGCTTCATTACAGCAATTCTGATTTGTCTCACCTGCAGTTTGTACAAAAAGCAGCTGCTGGGCTTTTCAACTGAGAAAAAACTCGTCACCATCAGAGAGACCACATCACTGCAACTTCATCCTCATGACAGCGACTTAAAGTGAAGTTCAGATCTGGTTTTAAAGTCTCATGAGACTCTCTCAAAGCAATGTGGGAATACAAATCCTGACACGTTGTGAGAGAAACTGCAACCAACAAACTACAGCAGGAGGTATTTGGCCAAAGATGGTGTGATATCTGATTTTGTCGCCCAGCCCCGTCAGGTAGTGTGTGAACTCGGCATGAAGGACCAACCTGAAGGCCGGGAGGCTGGCCAGCGGTCTCCTGCAGTGCGGGGCCCCCGCCGGCTCCCTGGGGGCCTCTGGGCTCGGGGATCGTCCGGCAGAGGGGCCTCCCTCCAGGGATTGGGCCCCCTTCTCCCGGACCTTGGTCTTCAGCTCCGCCACCAGCTGGTCAAAGTTCTTACTGCGGCCGACCACCTTCCTCCGCTGGTGGATGGAGTGGATCTGAGGGGGTAAAACACACCACAGCCTTAACCTGCTGCACCTGAAGGCAACACGGCTAAAACCTCTGCAGGTTACAGAAGAGAGCTGTGGACGTCATACGCTGTAATGTCTATGAGTTAATGACAGCTTGTTACTGGTGTTTTACAGTAAGCACAGTTATTCTTTTTTATGTTAATGTAAACTTCTGGCACAATATCAGCTGACTGTTAAACTTCCGTCTGATATACTGCAGCGACGTGTCCGACAGTGTGTCTGCTGTGTGTGTGTGTGTGTGTGTCTGCTGTGTGTGTGTCAGCAGCAGCATGTGCAGTCACAGGTGCGGTGAGTTATTGTGGGCGCTGTAGTTCAGCAGCAGCCTCTCTGCACTTAGCAGGATTAAATCTTCATTGTTTGAAAACTCACGCTGTTTATGAGCTGCCAGCTTCATACATTTAACAGGCTGCGTCACAATGACTCCAAAAAAAAATTCTTTCTTAGCAGACTGTTAATGTAATTGGCTGAGCCACCCAAATATTAAACACAGTGATAAGCCAGAAGAGTCCTTGGTTTCCAGAGATTTTAACTGCCTCCAGATCCAAAACAGCACCGACATCAGGCATGCAGCTCAGCTCTGCGTGTCAAGTTATTACAGTCATAAATCTGTAATTAACATTGTGTTTTGGTTATTTTTTAAAATTTATTTAGAGTGTATGAGGGTTAGAACAGTATGATCGAAGTATATGAAGCCATTCCCATGTTCAATTATGAGTTGTTACACAGATTTGGTGCAATTTTAACCATTTTTGAGCACTCGAGAATTAATAAAAATGGTCAGACATCCCTAAAAAAAAAACCACATTAGGACACAAAGACCATGAGGAACACCACAGGAAAACCCAAGCTGGGATTGAGTGTCAATCTCTGTAAGAACTGCAGTTTTCGGCACTGGACGGTGTTGTGGAGATTGCTGTGGCACGTTCTTTTATGAAGTAGAAACTGTGTGCATCATTTATTTAAGAAGAACTGGGGCTATTTTCAGGACTCAAATCATGATGTATGATGACAAAATAAATAGTTCATCATGGATGTGCTTCCTTGAGCAGGTGGAAGTGAAGACGACACACACACACACACACACACACACACACACTCAGCAGCTGAGTCGTGGTTCACCTCCACAGCCGCCATCTGAGAGAAGGAAAGCGCTTTCCTCTGATTCTCTCCCGTCTCTCCTGTCGTTTCCTGTTAATCAGGTCATCCTGTCCCTACACGACTGGATGTGGCCTTTCACACTCACTTCCTCCCTCACACACACCAGCGACCATATAAGGGCTCTTCCTGTGCCGGGAGCCATTTCACAAAGACTCAGAGGAGCAGCGCTGATCGCTGAGCACGAGCACATGACTGCAATTTCTATCATTCTGATCCTGGGCCAGCTTTTAATTCCACCACTTCTTCCACTTTTTCAGTCACCGATGATTCACTTTTTCCAATTTAGGACCTTAATCCCTTTCCCATGCAGGTTTGTTGATTAGCCACACTTCCTTACCTTGAAGAAAGTAGGCCCTATTTAAAGCCATTCTGATAAAACACCACTATATGCACACTATGAGCCGAGTCTCTGGTGATTTGCTTATGAGAAATCAAATCTCAGGTTGCATTCTACAGTTTAACAAACTGTCACTCTGATGCAGTGATAAAATGACAGCGCAAACTGTCTCAAAGGGTTTTAGTTTACACATGCGCTTTACATCATCCACCAGTGTGTAAGTGCAAAATGAGGGATAATTTAATTTGCACTATAATTTACATGCTTGTGAAAGGCGTCTGAACGCAGCCACCAGAAATCTGACGTCTGTCCAGGATCACACATCTGACCTTTAAACAGCTCATTTTAATACCTTATACATACAGTTTGGTCATAATTTTTATTTAGATTTTTTGTGCTCATTTTCCGTCTTATATTTGGTATTGGTACTGGTATTTCATATTTTCTCACTTTTGTTCTGCTAATTTTTTTAACTTCTTCGTTGTTTTAATAGTGTTCTGGCAATTTCATGCTAATTTGCTTTTTCCCTTTTTTGCTCAGGTTATAAAAGCGTTAATTCAGCAGACATCACTATAACACAAAAGTATGTGTGAGTGATTATTTTACATATGTTTTATGTATCTTTTTATGCTAGGGCAAAATCAGCACCAAGTGAGGGTCCGGGGCTTATTTAGAGTAAACCTGGGAGTGCAGAAGATGAAAAAGTTTGACATATCGTGACATATCTTGTCAGAAATCAGCGAAAAGCACGACGCCACCCTGAGGACCGAGCCTCAGAGTAAAAAGCGGCTTCCTGTAAACCACGGACGCCGACTCTCCGGCCCAGCAGTCGGCAGGCGTCCGCCCCCCAAAAAACGATGTCACAACCATCCACGATCCAGACACTTTGCAAGTACAAGAGACAGGAAACATGGAGGCAGGTTTGACTCATCGGCACATGAAAGCAGCCGCTCACCAAGTCCTTCTGTCGTCACACGGCTCCTGAGATCCTTTTGTGGAGAAATCTGCTCCACTTCATTCAACATGTCAGAGATTTATGCAGCCGGAGCCACAGCGGCTGTCAAAATAACTGGTGGGCACGGGAGATACTCCTTTTTTTTTTTTTTTTTTTTATCTGTCACTCACTAACAGCGCGGAGGAAATCTGCGTTTTCAGCAGATCTAATAAGTCAGACTCGTGGTTTGTGTCAGGATCAGGTCATTTCAACGCCTCCCATTCACTGTCTATGTAAACAGCCGTGCAATGGATTCTGGTAGTGTCTCCTCATTTGCATAAAGTTGAGGTTTAGGCTACTTTATGTAAATTAGGGGCATCTGCAAACCACAAGCAGCTGTTTTTATTTATTTATTTTTTTAAATTTAATCAATTGGCCGCCTGCTCCACAGGTCTTCACACCTGTCAGCATGTAAAAAAAAAAAAAAAAAGTGCCGTTTCAGCAGCAACTTTTTGTTCTTCAGCAGCCACAGCAGATATTATTTTACACCACTGTGCTCTTTATACCGTCCATATAATTAATTCATTTCATGGACCTAAACCATCGAGTGATATCTCAAACATCTCATGTAAACACGCTCTAAATATGTGCTCAGTTTCTTATCTGTATTTACTGTTGTCATATTTAGACTTAATGCACAGACTTTTGTATACACACATACACTTTTTTACAAAACTACTTTTTGTATTTCTTATCATTTCATTCCTCTTTTCATTTAACCCTCTGATTCTGTTAAACTCACATTACAAGGTGTCACAGCTAATAAATAAAAATAACATTAACAGCTAAATAAAATGTTGACTCAGACTTAAATAAAAGAACGCTAAATTAATGTTAATTAAAAGAATGATAAAAAAAAATGCATTGCACAAAAGTAATTAATCGATGCTAGCATAATAAATGTGCAACAGTTAAACAGCAGCACATCGTACTAACATTCTGCACCCAAAACGCATCAATACTTAACATTTCCACACATTTGAACGGGTGTGGCACCCGTTTAATGTAAATGGGTGTAGTGTGTTTCTGCTGGGATGCCGGATTCTGTGTGAATGAGCCCTGACAATAACGACTACATTAAATTTGGATGTGTTAAAAAAAACGCTGAGTCATGTTCAAGTCTACAGTTCCTCACCAAAAAACAAGTTTCTAACAAACCCACGCTCACAGGAAGGGCTGCCAGACTTCTGGTCCAAAAGAAACGAGCGGAAAGATGGTTACTGACGGCTAATTAATACTCGTCAATTTAATGCCAAAACGTCCAGCTCAGAGCAGCTTCTCAGGGAAAAACCAACATCAATTCAAGCTCAAATAAATGGCGGAACTGAGAGAAATCATTATCCTATGACAGATCCCTCACACCTGCTATGCAAGACTAGTTTGTCTTGAATTCTCAGAGCGGCGTGTGTGCTCAGTGTTGAAAAGGGAGCTTGAAATAGGAGCGAGCTGTTGCTGTTGTCTGCATAACTACAGACCACAACCTCACAACCTAATTTCCTCCTCTGTCTGTGTGGATGGGTATTAATTGGGTCAAATGCAGACGGAACGGGACCGGCTTCTGAAATGAAAGCCTCTGTCATCTTTTTTTTTTTTTTTTTTTTTTTTTTTACTGAATTACAGAGAAGCAGCCGGAGAAAGCAAGACGCAAAGGTGTAGCCGGAAATGAAGACCAAGAGGGAGGCGAGAGAGGGAGTGAAGGAGGATGAAAAATACTAAAAAAAAAAAAAAAAAAAAGTGAAGCAGCAGGAGGACAGGGTGTGTTTGGGGTCTTACATTGCAGGTCAGGAGGCGAGTGCAGACTTTCTTCCTGTCAGGGTCGAGGACGCCGCAGTGTTTGTCAAGGTCACACTCTCTCCCTGAGGAAAGACACACACAAACACACACAGAGCATCTCAGCCACGGCAAACAACACATTGAACCAAGCCTTAAAAACAAGATTTCACCACTTTTATAAACCAAACTCATGCAAAATGTATCTGCTCTGTTGGTACAGCTTCAATTCACTAAAGTCAAAAGGGCTCTCGATGAAGGTTCGTTATCGCCCCCCACGCGTGTTCTGCAAGCTCCAACACGTACCCGTACGCAGCTGTTTTTTAATACAAAGAAAGCTATCAAAAGGAGAAAAAGTCATGTTTGGTCAAATACTGATGTTCGTTCTTGTGTTTTGTGGTGGAAAAAAGAAAAATCAGTTCACTGAAGTGTCATGATTTTTTTTTTAATTACTGAATCCATTTCAAGTATAGATTATGGTATCATATGAAACGAGACAACCTAAGGAATCTGTTAGGACCAAGCATGTCATGCCAGGTCACCAGCCAGGAGACTAAATATCGTTCCAAAGTTGAGATAATTTTTGGCAAGGGAAAAACTGTCATTTCCAGCGGGGTCCCTTGACCTCTGACCCCCAGCTGTGTGAATGAAAATGGGTTCTCTGGGCAGCCACGGCTCTCCCCTTTGCAGACACGCCCACCTTCTGCTAATCCCATGCAGTTTGGGCCCCAAAGCCTGCAGTCCACATGTGTTCTTGTGGCCTGTTGTAAAATAGTGTGTGTGTGCAGACTGGGGCCTAAACAGTCTTGGAGCTGCATCAGTTGGCTTTGACTGGAAAGCTGAGACTCTTGTGGATTCAATGAGCCACATTTGATTCCTGTGTGATGATGTTGGCCCCCATAGCAGCCATTTCACTGCAGGCAGAGACTTTTGTCAAACTGGACGTCACAGGAACCGGCAGACCTCCTTGAACAAACCACGATCCGCTGCAGAGTTTGTTTAAAGGCTGCTGCAACTGAAGGCAGCAGCACGACCAGTTTATTTCAACATCTCAACCAGAGGCAAGCAGCAGAGTGGGAGAAATGTTGTTCACTACGAGATGCACAAGACCGCAGCAGCCCACAAACACCCACGAAAAAGCAGCCAACATTAGTGGAATCAATTTCCCATCATATCCCATAAGACAAGAAAGGGCCCAGTGGAAAGCTACTGAGAATGCAGCCGCACTTCATATCAGTAAAGATATGAAGCCTGTGCATGCAGAGGAAAAGCCGGGGTTTAAGCCAGGTTTGTGCTAACAAGACACATGTATTTTAGTGCCTCATCTATACAGAGCATGTCATGTTATATTTATGTTTACAAAAGTATTTTGTCAGACATTTTTTTCAAGAGAAGGCACTTTTATTTATTTATTTGTTGAAGTGAATCTTACGGTGCACGATGCCATGTCAGAGAGGTGAACACTTTCTTGAGGAATATTTAGAAGAAAACAACTTATCTAAAAGGAAAATGAAATCCTTGGATTTGGGACATTGTTTGCAGCTAGAAAGCCAGCTGAACGTTACATTTCACTGTACTTCACCATGGCAGGGCCTGACACTTTGTTTACAAAGATATTTCGAGGCTGGCTGCACTTTGACCCCAGAAGCGAAGTTCAGTTCAGCTTATTTATCCCAAAAGAGAAAAATGTTTTACTTCTGTTAATATTGTTGTTAAAATGAATGTAAAAATTGTTTTGAATATATATTATTAGATCTTGTTTTGAGGCCATATCACCCAGCCCTGATTACACCCCATGTTTCTCTTCACCCTCTATGTGAAACCCCCCCTCGTTAGACAAATCTCAGTAAAATGCGACTGTTTCTCTCTGGATGTCTTCCTTCCTGGTTTGTTCAGTGTTTTTCATTCTGCTTTAGTTTTCTCTGCAGTTGGGCTGAAAACCATCTAACGCAGTGAAGCTGTGAAACAGGTTTTTGGCTGCAGCACTGCCTCTCTTGGAAGTGGCAACAAGACAACAAAAAAAAATTTAAAAAGAAAGAGAAAGAGAAAGAAATCACCTCATCAGGACAACCTGAAGTTTTGCTTCTATCATCTATCAGTTTCTTTTGGGTGATATGTTTTATCTTAAGATTTTTTTCTTTACCATCCTTGTGTTTTTACCCAATGTTGGTCTGTTTTTAACCTATTATATTCCTATCATATGAATAAGAAAATCTGCAGCTCAGCCTTTTTTAACTGTGCACCAAAATGATGGAATTCTCTCCCCGAGGCTAGAAGACATGCAACGATCTCTGTGAACATTTTTGAACCACAACTGAAAAAACTTATTTGTTCAGCATAGCTTTTAACTCACTGTCACACTTCCCAATATTTTATATCAAAACCCCATTACTTTTACTTCCTGGAAAACAGTGTTTTTTTTGTGTAAGTACAAATTCTAAACAATATGATCAGAAATCTCACCGCTACCATCAGATAAACTTTTTTTGGAGTGATCCCTCTCTGCATCACATCCTGCCCCAATATCCAGTTTCAAGAGGAAATACGTCAAATTAATCAAATGCTGCTGATTCTGACTTGAAATCTCTGTATGGTCCATACTCACTGGAGGCCACTTTGTTGTAGGGTCTGGGGATGCGGTGGCCTGGGACCCCGGTGCTCAGAGGCGAGTCCTTCCTCTGGGTGGGGGGTCTGTCGCTGGGGGAGGGCCGGCCGGGCGGCGTGCCTCCGTGGGGCCAGGGGGGGTCTCTGAGGGAGGGAGGCGGGGAGCTCATCGGAGGCTCCAGGGGCGGCGGCGGCTTGAAGACAGACGACTCCGAGTGGCCGCTGTGGGACGACTTCTCCAGCGGGGAGTGTCTGCAAGCCGGGGAGGGGAGGCGGATCAGAAGCAAAAGATTAATGATTAATAATGTATCACACTATCCATCTTTAAGGTTTTTTTGTGCAAACAGGTGCTGTAGGCTTGGCAGCATGGTTGATTTTGTGGACAGTGTGGCTAGGAAGAACTAAGTTTATCTTTTTTATTTTTAGTCTGTTTTGTGATGTTGGATTTTGTCATCAACATCGAGGTGGTGATCGCACTGCTGAAGACAACATTTAAGCAGAGAAAGGCACCGCTGCTTTTGGAGCCAGCTCAGTTTCCTCCATACACCCTGCACTGGCTCAGATTACAGGAGTTTTGGGCTGACTAAACCCTGATTCATCCCTCCTGACAAGCAGGGGAGAAATCTGGTCTGGTTCCTGGGTCGGTCCCGATGTTCAGTCCAGATTATCTGGTATTGTGAGGAGTTTACTGATCCAGATTATCTGGTTGTACATAATGCACATATTCTTCACAAATCTGTAAGGCACATATTCTTTGCCTCTTTTTCTATTTCTAATAATTTAATTCTACTCTTAAGAATTTGAGCAACTGCAACTGACCCAATTTCCCCTTGGGGATCAGTAAAGTATTTCTGATTTTCCAGCTTATTAACCCTTTTCCAAATCCCACATACACTCCCTCTCTTACCGTACTCCGTCCTTAGAGCTCTTGGAGTGTCTGTACTGAGGTGGGGTGGAGGGGGAGGGCGGGGCGGACCTCGGTGGCCCCACCCCTTGCCCCCGTCCCTCCCAGGAGGAGGCGGAGGCGGCGCTGGTCCCGTGGGAGGGCGAGTGGCCGTGGCGAGGCCTTTGCTGGGGCTGGGGGGCCGGCGTGGGCGAGCGCAGCCGGGCGTACAGCTTGGCCAGGGGCCCGTGGCGCCGCTCGCAGTGCTTCTCGAAGGCCTGCGGCTTGACCACCTGGCCGCAGTGGCTGCACACCACCAGGTAGAAGTCGTCGTGACCCGGGTAGTGGCCGAAGATGGACATGTCTGGCAGGAGAGGAGACATACACATCAGGCCAGGAGGACACACGGCAGCAGCAGCAGTGTCCGGGGCAGATGCCCACGTCAAAATGCGCTCAGCTGACCAGAACATACAGAAGATGGTGAGGCGTCTCTATTGAGAGTCCTTCCTCAAATTGCCAAAATAATTACAGTCTCCTGGCTAAAGCTGCAGGCCCACAGTAACACAGCAATGGGAGAAACTTGAGGATGTTTCCTACATGATTGATAGATGTACTTTATTGATCCCAAATTGGGAAATTCTTGTTTTCCAGCAGCAGCTTGTCTACACATTACACAGGAACAATAGTAGACTAAAAGTGTACCTCTAAACACTAGAATAGAGAAATACATATCTTTAGAAATGTTTTAAAACAAAAGCAACGGAATAAAGTCGATCAATACAAAAAAAACTTTGCATTCCCTATGAGAGTATAATTAAGTAGAATATACTAAAATATATCTATACAATATCTATATACCTTTCACCTTTGAATAGACTACATTTATAATGAAATATATCTGCATGGATATTCCTGACTAAATGGTCCCCAGTTATTTCTTATTTTTTCCAACTGCTGTGAAATAAGAGATAGTAAATTAATTCCCATGCTTTCCTTTTGTCCTCTTAATTGTGAGCAGTGGAAGTTGTTTTTTCTGTTTGTTTTCTGCGTGTTTGTGGATGAATGTCTCTGCTCATTCCTGTTATCTTCAAGAATGAGAACTATGGACGTCAAGAGGAATCCAAGGACTGCCCTCTGAGACGTTTCTGCCTGTGTTGTGTCTCGAAATATGTGACTCTACTGTACAACTGGACTTGATAAAAGGAAATGAGGAGTTCAGTTCAACCCTTCTTTAAAATGATGAATACGGTTCGAAAATAGTGCTCAAATAAAACAAACAAAATGACTGCTAACTCATTTTGTGATCACAGTTTTAAAAACACCATGGCAGCACACAGCTACTAGTTGGTTTTTTTTTTGTTTTGTTTTGTTTGTGGGTGACGTGGCACTCTTTAGAGTTTGCAGTAAAATACGAACTCAGATGCATCACTGACGTACTTCGTGTGCAGCTGGTGTTAAAAGCTGATCGCCGGTAACCAAAACTCTCCAGAAAACTTTCATTACAGCCTCCAAAAGTACAAAATGTGTGAACAGAACACATCCAAGTCATAGCTTTTATCCATCAAGTCATTTTGGCTGCGATTCGTATATGATGTGAGTGCAGCATGAGTGTGGGAAGGTGTTCACACACACACACACACTCGTGCTATCAAGCTACTCCCATTGGTTTCACTGCTGCACACTGTAACACAGACACACACGCACAGGAGAAAAACACACCCACACACCCACACGGAGGGGAGCGTCTGTCGGACAGCTGCTGCTGCAGACAGCCAGGCCGGCTGCCAGAAGCCACCTCAGCCCCGCTCTGCCAACCAGAGCTCCCATCCACTCACCTCCACCAGATACACCGAGGCCCACGGCTCACTTGCAGCGCACACACACACACACACACACACACAAGCAGTAAGGTACTGGTTTACAGGGGTGGGGTGGGGAGGGAATCAATTCACTTATCTATTGTGATTCTTTTTTTTTTTTTGTACAATTTGTTTTATTACTGAATCCATTTAAAGTAGAGATACTAGTATTATGACACTAGACAACCTTAAGGGATCTGTTGGTACCAAGCATATGATGCTAGCTTATCGGCAAGAAGACCAAATATCGCTCTAAAAGTTCGACAGTTTTTCGAGGGAAAAACTGTCATTTCCAGTGGGGTCCCTTGACCTCTGACCTCCAGATGTGTGAATGAAAATGGGTTCTCTGGGCAGCCACAGCTCTCCCCTTTGCAGACACGCCCACCTCCTGCTAATCCCATGCAGTTTGGGCCCCAAAGCCTGCAGTCCACATGTGTTCTTGTGGCCTGTTGTAAAATGGTGTGTGTGTGCAGACTGGGGCCTAAACAGTCTTGGAGCTGCATCAGTTGGCTTTGACTGGAAAGCTGAGACTCTTGTGGATTCAATGAGCCACATTTGATTCCTGTGTGATGATGTTGGCCCCCATAGCAGCCATTTCACTGCAGGCAGAGACTTTTGTCCAACTGGACGTCGCTGGAGAAAATGACCTCTAGTGACCTCTAGGAGAATCACAGCCTCATCAAACTTTACACACACAAACTAGAGGAGGATTCAAAAAATTAAAATCACAATTAATCATAATATCGAATCACAATAAATATAGAATAGGGGGATAAGCATATCGTCCCCGCCCTACCGGTTTGTATGTTCTAGTTTTCAGAACACTCGAAAGTACAGACTCGACTGTCTCTCACAGACTTACTTACCCTCTTTGCTGAGCGACATGGCCTCGGCAGCCTTCTTGCCATTCTTGCTGCAGTCTTCCACATCGGGCCCTGTAAAAATGCAATAATGTGGAGGGTCAGATAGCCTCAGTTTACAGACTGCATAACTGTGCACTATTTAACCGTTAATTTAACCATTTAACTGCAGGACTTGACAATTCAACAGTGCAACATCCCTGTGTATATATGGTGTAGATAGGTTTAGTTTTTTAGAAATGCTCAATTTCTTATATTTATTGTTGTAATACTGTGTCGGACTAATGCACACATTTATACGTAATGCACATACTCTTCTCTACAACTATGAGTAATGCACAAGTGGGATTGATGCACATATTCATACATAATGCACACCCTATTTCTTGTAACTGAATTCTTCTCTTGAGAATCTGAGCAACTGCAACTGACTGACCCAATTTCCCCTCAGGGATCAATAAAGTATTTCTGATTCAGATAACATTACACAGCACATACATGCTCAGTAAGAGGACCTGCACAGAGCTTGGAGGGTGGGGGGGTTGAAAAGTGAAAATGGGATCCATCATTAAAATCAGAGCCCAACCCCGCTCACACATTTGCCGTGAACAAACAGGCCCTTCCACTCCGTCATATGAAGGAGAGTGAACAGCTGATCAGTAGCTGCTGCATTAGAGGTTGACCCATCAGTCATTTTGGCCAATTTCTCGGCGCCAACAGGACGTTTTACAAACTGACGGTATCGGTGGAGCCTTGCTCTGATAGTGGCCGCTGCCTGCGCAGCCTCAACCAGTCACATCATGGTTCTGTGTGGAGGCTCCATACATGGAGTCAAGTTAATGTTACTGTGCACCTCAGATCACTTCTGCCTAAATGAAAGTTAACTTTATATAAGACTGTATCTTAGCTTTATTTGTAAGTTACAAGCATGATTAAGTGTTTAGTTATTGTGTGACATTACTAACTTTAAGTCCCCATGGAATGACCTCCTGTAAGACTTCCTGTAAAACAAAGCATATTAAACAGTGACATCATCCTGCACTAGTGGCCTTACATTAAAATTTAACCCAATAAAAACCTTCACAAATCTTTGAACATCCTCTCTCATCTACCTCATCCCTTCAAAATAAAAGCGTGTTTCTCTCCCAACATGAGAGCCTGTTGGTTTGCACATGTGAATGAGCCTTCCCTGCACCACGTCCCGCCCAAACTTCCTGTTTCAACAGGAAATACATCACATCAAGAAACTAAGCCCTTTTCATGGGGTCTTCAGTGGGTTAGACTGAAAATAGCTGCTGCTCTGCCGAAAGCACGCCACCTGTTTGGCTGGCTGTGAGTGCAACCATAGCACAACTAAAGATATGGGCTGATGGCAATATCTGATCATTTGAGGGCTTTGGCTGAAACTATCTCTATCTCTGTGTGTGTGTGTGTGATTATCTCCTGATCATGATACAAACGTGAGGCCAGACACACTGGTATTGGCTGGCTATTGGCTTAAAGCAACCAGTGCTGTTGTTGCTGGGCCGGGGAACAGTTTAGTACATTGGAGTTACAAGACAAGAGTAGCACTTCATTACCATGTCATTATCTAGATATGAACGTGCATGACATTAATATCTCAAAAGGCAACGGTATGGATGATTTTAATATCAGGATTCGGGTTTATCCTAAGACAGGGATTGGTCGGTTCAGATCAACAAAATACTCTGAAGTAACTGCATTTCCCACATCTAGTTGGTATATTTATGCTGTTTTTTTGAAGAACGCACAATTTCCACTGTTGCTACACTTGAAATTTCAAATAAGTGTGAAGCCCTAGTCATACCTTATTGCTATCAAGATATTTATAAAGATCGAAGTGTGAGATGTTATCCATATCGTGCAGCCCTGATTTTTTTTTTTTCGTTGAGCTCGTATCTAAAGCAACCAGTGCTGCTGCTGCTGGCTCAGGGAACAGATTAGTTTATTAGATTTTAGTTATAGACAAGAGTAGCACTTCTTGGAGGGATGCCAGACAATGATAGAGCGCACACACACACACACACACACACACACACTTCGAGCGGGGCAGGGCAGGTTAGTTACACTTTTTGGGGGGACAGAAGTCACATAAATGGGGTTTCTCCTCCTACATGGATGGGGTTCACATCTGTCGCTCGCAATCCAAGTGAATGTGCAAAACGAGGCGAGGGGAACACGGAGTAACGCTGGCTGCTATCAAAGGCTGGGCCAACATTTTACATGGTGGCAGCAGCATCGGACTCCTCCTCCTCCTCCTCCTCCTCCTCCTCCGCCGCCGGTGTCTGTATCCTCCCGCTGCTAGCACGGTTAGCATGCTAACGATGCTAGCGCTAGCCGCCTCCCGACGCTAGCTTGCTAGCAGCTAGCTCTCTGTGGCGAGAAGTTGCTGTCGCCCGGCCGTCCACACTAGCCTCCTTCCGCTCTGATGCCACCGCTGTCTGGGCGGCTTCACTGACACCGGGCGCCTCCCTGCCCACAGCGGCGGCTCGCTTCGCTGTCACACCCGCATGAACACACACTACACCGGTGAAACAGTCGTAATTATCACTTATTTCCCCCCCGCGGGAGACAGCGTATGCGCTAGGACCTGGGAGAGAGAGCCCCGTGTTAAACACCCAGCGCTAGGACCCGGCAGGGTCTTTGTTTGGGTAACATGGTTAGCGCCGCCGTCCGTTTCCACGAAAATTAACCCCGGCCGCTCGGTCAATCGGCCCGGCGGTGGACAATACCGGCGAGAAAGTGCTCCCTTACCGTCCGCCGCTGTCACGCCGGTCCGCTCGGCCCAGGCGCTCCAGCTCTGACCCACGAAATCATCGAGGCTAGGCACCCGCCGATCCACAGCAGCCATTACTTTTACTGCGCGTTCACGCACCGCCATCATCACTGCGCGGCAAGCGACTTACGTCATGTCTCGCGCTCCCGGTGAGTACAAGAAGTTCCTGCGTGCGCGCTCCCGGGACACCCACACGCGCAAGCCCGTCGACAGCGTCAAGCGAGCCGGCATCCAAACACGACTTCCGGTCGATGTTTCCCCACTCACGATCGTTTGGCTTTTTAAAAAAATCTTTATTTCAAGTCATGAACAAAGAAGATGACAAAGCTCACAAACAGATAAACCATAAAATAGGGGAGAAGAGAGAAATACAGCAAAAACAAAACAAACCTAAGTAATGAAAAATAATTGATGATTCACTTTGGAAATATTGCATACGTTCATGATTTTGATCGCTTTTTTGTTTTTTGAGGAGGAAAATAAATCAGTGACGGGTGTTGTTTTGAGGTTGTTTTGTAAATTTGCATTTGCCTTTATTAAATAAATACATTTTAAAAATGCATAAAAGAAAATCAAACTTAACAGAGATTGCACTGGGTCAGGGGTCATTCCTAAACATTCTTAAGATTTCTTGGGAGCCTTCATGGCAATGTTTTTTACGTTTAATAACAAGATGGAAATAAAGAATGAAAACAGCTCTCTGTAGTAAACAGAAAATAAACAAAAAGTAAACAAACCGTCTGCCTGCAGGGTGGGAACTAGAGTATGGGGCCCATCGTTACCTGTCTGCTCAGGTCAGGTTCGGACAAAAATTTAGAGATTATGTTCAGGTTCAGTCACGTTAGCGTTATGTTAATGAAGGTCGAGTGTGAAATAAATAAAAATGAAAAACCCACTGTCTGTTCTGGGCAACTTCCTGGACAGGAGTGTACGTGACAACCCTGAAGGCAACACTAAACAGATGATTTGAGATTGTCAGTATGGACTGAAAACATGCAGGTGGTTTTTCCATATAAAGTATCTCCTCTGGTCTCTGCTGGCTCCCCGGTGCGGCTGTCCCGGCCAGTTTCCAGCTGCTGAGGGCCCAGAGAATCCTTATGGGCCAAACAGGGCTGACCCAGCTCTGAGGCGGAGCTAAGGCTGGCGGGCGTGGCCTACCTGGCTGTGGGCGGGGCGACGGTGCAGCTGATCAGTCTAGATGTCAGCGCAGCAGCTCGCTTTGTGGCAGAAATATAATAGAGGAAAGAAAAATAGAGGACAAGCAGCAGTCCATGCTGTCTGACCACATGATTATGAGATATATAGAGAGAGAGAGCTGGCAGTGGTGGGGATCCCCTAACCCTAACCCTAAAGCACACAACACTACAAAGTGTTGTCCAAAAGGGAAAAAATTAGGTGGTCCGCAGACTTGAACCCCTCACTTCCTCCCTCCCTCTGGCCGCAGGGACGGGACCAGCCTGCAGGGCGATCAACACAACAGTGGAAACAGGAATGGATTTTGTTTTGCCGGTTTAAGGCCACGGGCATCAGCACCGTCTGGCTCGCAGGCCGCCCTCACCCACAGCGGCACCACAGAGGAGGGACGGCTACTGAGTCACTAGAGGAATACGACAGAAACATTACAGGCGACAGTGTGAATGTGTGTGTTGCCCGACCCCCTCAAACCTGTTGGAGGAACTAACTAACCCGAGCCTGAACCCGTGTGGCTGAGCCTAACGTGTTTCACATGCACACATGTGAAACACGTTAGAAGTTACAAATAAATTAAAATGAGGCCGGAGTGAGCCTCATTTTTTTGTGACATGTTTAATTTCTACGTTATTTTTTTATTTTTTTTTTTTGCATGGAACAAGGATGAGCAGCATAAGAGGATCATTGTGCAATGTAACTGTCTGTTTTACTGTTGATATGACAATAAAACTGTCTCCACTCAAACAAGCCTGAGCATGTGGTCTTAGCGAATGGAGGTGATCCGTGTTTGTATTTGCATGTAGAGCTGTGCAGGTGAGACGCATCTTAACGCCAGGTGTGAGCAGGCAGGCTGAGAGCTGTCCGCTGGCCATCAGATCACCGAAAACACATTTTAAAACCAGGTGGAGACGGAGCCACAGACGCCTTTCCACCAAACGGTATATATTCTGCTTTTATTTTGAAGGCCATATCACTCAACTTCCTGTGTTACTTTGGTTATTCCTGTCTAGCTTGACACAGAACAATCTGGCTTCCCCATTTAGTACAGTTCAGACTTAGGCCGGCCTGCCTTTCAGTCCCTGTATAATGACAGTGTATGATAATGCAAGCAAAATCTCCTGGATTAACTCTGAGCTAATCCCTCAAGTCACTGAGAGGAATTCCTCCTCATTGTTCAGACACACTCTGCTCAGTCGCTGCCCTTCCCACATACAACAGACATGAGTCACCAAACAAATGTCTACCTGCCTGTGACTCACACTCAGCCTCAGAGTTTCCCCCTCAAATTCACTTGGATTCCCTCAGTTTATAATCTCAAATTATCAAGAAGAGCAGGAGTGACGGATGTCAGAGGCAGAGCTGTGGAAGTCACTTGTTCTGGCCTTCACTCAGATGTTTTCTGTGCAGCTCAGGGTGAGAGGAGGCCCTCGGAGACATTTCATGTTTGGTGGTTGTGATCACAGGTCCCATAATGGGTCACCACGAGGCCGGGCCGCTGATCCCGTCCCCTCTCCTGTCCCGGGCCGAAGCCCAGACACGTGAAGGCACCTTCCCTTCAGCTAATCCTAAACCTCTAAGTGGTTAAGCCCCACAGCCACGAGTCAGAGCATGACACACATCACGATGTCTGCTGCACACGCCGAGCGCCGTGATGTCAAATCAGAGATGTTTCAGGAGGGGAGGGGCCGCCTTGACATCAGGAACCAAAATCATGACGTCATGATTTACTCAAAGGAGAGGACGCTCCGCTCAGAGACTGTGTGATCTGTGTGAACACACTCTGTCTGCAGCGAGGCTGTTCGAGTTCACTAAAACTAAACTAAAAACTAAAACTAGGTGTGCAGAAACATTTCAGCTAACTGAAACAGAAATATGCACCCCCATAAAAAACTAACTAAAACTAGTACTGGAACTAAGAAAACTCAAACTAAAGAATAAAAACTAAAGTGAAACCAGCAAACCAACACTGGAGACAAAAACTAAACTGAGCAGAAAACAAAACCTACAAAAATGAAATAAAAACTAATAAACTAATGAAAAATACAAAACTATGATTACTTAAAATAACCAGCAAATTAAAAGCTTAGACTATAATAAATGAAACTTCTTCTTAAAATCAAAAACTTACTTTCCAAAAAAAACAAAAAAAAAACACCCCCAAAAAGAATTGAATTTTGTCCAGAAGGTGAAATAAAACCTTTCAAAAACTCAAAACTAACACAGAAACAAAGAAAACTCAACTCAATCTAAAACAATAAAAACTAAAGTGGAACCAGTAAACCCGCTCTGGAAACCAAACTGGAAACTGAGCTGACGACAAAATTTAAAAATGAGATCTAAATAAAAACTAATGAAAAATACCAAACTGTAAAAATCCTGCATCACATCAAACCAAAGGAAAGTGCTGCTCCGCTCAGACCCTCCAGAGGTGACGTGTGATTTTATTTTATTTGTCTAAAACTGTAGCAGCCATTTACGTTTACTGTCGGCATGTGATATTGTTTAGTTTAGATTTATCCTCAGAGAACTATTTTTTACTCCGTTCTCACACACAATCACAGATCTACGGCTATATATATATATATATATATACTCAAAAAAAGCATGAGTGCACAAAATGTATGAATATTAATGAATGTATATTATTATATCTTAGGTTAATATACAGTCATACTGTTTTTATCTATTACAAACATCTGTATATTTCATATACCATCAGGTGTATTTCATAATTACCATCTGTATATTTCATATCATATTCTTAGATGTTTATATTTTTACTGTATATAGTCTTTACTGTATATATTTCTGCATTTATTCTATTCTATTTAATTTTATTTTGTGTTTCTATTGATGCTGCAACATTAGAATTTCCCAGTTTGGGATCAATAAAGTAAATCTATCTATCTACTGTATGTATCTATCTAAAAGCTGCTCAGTTACAGTGACGTGAGGAAATACAATTAGTTGCTTCCACGTCTGATGTGGATGAGCCTGTTTTCTGCTCCCCACAATCAGCTGTACATGTATGAAGACACACCTTGATAAATGAGTCTTTGATTGGTATTTTAATGTGTATGAACACCTAAAAAACAAAACAAAAAAACACAAAACTCTCAGTGCAGCTGCTGGTTCTCACACCAGGTCAGTGTACCCCTAGAGGTATATTGGAGTAATGCAGGAGGTGTGTGAGATTTTTTTTAAATGTTCATTTAAAAAATATCAGTTATGCATAACTCCTAAAATAATGAGCCTCTGCTATAATAAGTTCAAACTATAAATGTAAGTTTGATAAATCACATGTTATCTTCAGTTTTCCCTCTGGGTTCCCTGAAGGTGTTAGACGTGTGTTTGTGCTTTAAATCTGCTGCCGTGGTCGTCGAGCGAGGACGTTTGTTCACTCTTCAATTTTTTTTTTTTTGCTCTGCTCAGGAGGAACTGGGCTGGAAAAATACTTCAAAAGGGGAACACCACTGAAAAAAAGTTTGACTGGTCTACAGCATGAGGTGTGTTTTTATGTAAATACCAGTTCATGTGCAGGAAATGGCGTGAGCGTGGTTTTTGTGCGTGCATGTCCTCTGCATGCAGCCCCAGGAGTTTAGTTTGCCAGCACTGAGAGAGGAGAGGCTTCATTTGACCTGATCGGTTCCTGAACATCACACCTGGCTGAGAGGAGGCACCAGAAGACCTTTAATACCAGCCTGAAAGCAGGAGGGGTGGAGCGCTCAGCAAAGTCATGGAGGAAAGAGGCAGAACACAACAGTTGCAGCTCTGTGTTTTTTTTTTTTTTTTTTTTTTTTTTTAAACAGGTCAAGGTTTCCAAACAGAAGATTTACAGACAGACCACAGTGTTGTTTTCTTTCTGCACAAAGCATAAAATACAAAATAAGGACGAGTCCAATGTTAGTAATTCATCACACAGACATCAGACATCCTACATGTCCCTGCGCTCTAAATTAAGATTTCTCTTTTAAAATTAATATTACTTTTGACACCTCTAGTTTCAATACAACCTGGAAAATAGATATAAATATATATATCCACTCAGCGTCTCCTCGTCAGCTCCAGTCTGTCCGGTCTGATGCAGCTCAGCTCAGCAGCTCTGCCATAAACTCTACCTTTTAACAAAGTTGATAATGTTCAGTTTGTGTTGACATTGTGCAGAATGTCTCACTTTAATTCTGTGTTTATTACTGAGGTTGTAGTTTGCAGAGGTCTGCTACTGGACTACATTATACTGAGAGGTGTTTCTAATTTTTTGTCCTCCCCTATTTAAATACATGAGAGGGGACAGAATAGTGGAAACAAAATCACTAACCATGAGCTCGGTGCCAAACACAGAAGTGAATGAACACCTCTGTTACCGTGACAACAAGACAAGCTGAGCATTACAGGCAGCAGGAGAGGAAACTTTATGGCACAACAGCTGGACTGGATTAGATTAGATTATACAGGTGGAGCTGATGAAGTGGACACTGGGTGTAAAATGTATTAGCTTAAGTGATCCCGACTCAAACAGCCCTTTAGAAATCCCTAAAAGTGACCATGGCTATCAAATACAGGAGCTGCATAAAGGCACAAGGGAACAATCTCTTACACATCAACTGGATCTATTTTAGTGCCGTGCAAACAACAATTACCAAGTTTGCAAATAATAATAATAATAATAAACAGTTCGATTCATATTTAACAAAGAGAAACTGACTTGGTATGATCTCAAAAACACAAAACCTTCAAACGTAAGGCGATGGTGGTTGAATTACATGTAGGACAGATGTGTGGAAAAATGTAAAGTGTTCTATAGAAGTACAGCAGGATTCATTTGCTCTGGCACACCCACGCATGTTTTTTCTACTCTCGTTAAGATAAAGCCTAAAGCTACCCAGTGCTAACGACAAATTCAACAGCAACATATGAAAACCACGTTAACAAAATAAAACAGAGATCACTCCAACAAAAGCAAAGCTGCACGAGGAGAGGATTTTTCCAAACAGAAGCCCAACATCGGCTTTTAAAATATGCAAGGGACCAATTAGTGTCGTAACCAAAGGAAAAAAAAAACAACCTATAAATAATGGTGTCATTAGTAGTTTTTTTTCAAAAGGCAGTAAAAAGTGGATGGAACTTAGTGTCGAGTCGCGTGGATGTCACATTTCTGTGGAACAGGAGCTGCTGGGAGGCGACGAACAGATTCTGCAGTAAACATGGAGAGACGACGGCCGACGCTGCGACGCACGGCCACAAACTTCAGTCACACACTCAGAAACGAGTTTTCTGACAGAGAGAAGCCTCGGAGAAGATACGACGGCACATCGGGGCCACTGAAGAGGAAAAAACTAAATCACAGAGCCGGGGGACAGGGGGTTCTGCTCTGAGGAAAAAACACTCAGCATGCTTGAGACTAAAACCAGAAATTTACGAGGACAAAATTAACAAATTTATGGAGAAAAAAACTTGAAAATTCTGAGATTATAAAGTCACAAATTTGAGAAAAAAAAAAAAAAACAACCTCAAATTCTGCGATTAAAGTTGAAAATTTATGGGGAAAAAACTCACAAATTTAAGGGAAAAAAAATGAAAATTCCGAGATTATACAGTCACTAATTTACAAGAAAAAATCTCAGAAAGTCATAAATTCACGAGAAAAAAAACTTTTAATACTCACAAAATTATGAGAAAAAACTTGAAAATTCTGAGATTAAAGTAAAAAAAAATTAAGAGGAAAAAAAACCATGCGGTTGATCCAGCCTTGCAAAGTGAAGCCACGTTTTTTTTTCTAGCACATTTGTGAATTTATAATCTCAGAATTTTCCATTTTTTTCCTCATTCGTGGATTTTTTCTCGTACTTTTTCTCGTTAATTTTGTCCCTGCAGATTATCACCCCCTCCCTCCAGGGACTCCTTTTTTTTTTTCCTACAATGGCTCTGATAAGTTGTAGAAAAGTCGCCGGCGGTGCGACTTTTCATCGTTTCTGTTACTTTGTGAGAAACAGCAGAAGAAGCTACGCATGTTCACCCTGCAACACCCATGTGGTTATGAGGCACGCAGTGAGGGGTGTGTGTGTGTGTGTGTGTGTGTGTGTGTGTGTGTGTGTGTGTGTGTGTGTGTGTGTGTGTGTGTGTTTAGTGTCACTGCTGTCATATGAAGTTCTTGAGCAGGAGCTCTTCCCCTCTGTGGCTCGGCGGAGCGTTTGCTTCTACTTTTACTTGAATGGATGAAAAGCGTGAACGATGCTGAGAGAAGAGCTCCTGCTGAAGACGCTGCCCGGCCTCCTCGGTCACGCTCACAGCACGTGCTCACCTCCTGCGGCGTACGGCGGTTCAGCTCGTGGTGCAACCTGACCTGCCTCTGAGGCACTTGGTGAACTGACAGAATCAGAATCAGAGGCTTCTGGGAAAATAAAGAACAAAAACGGGGGGGTCAGTCGTGGGGAGGCGGAGAGCCATCGGTGAGAACGGAGCTCTGCTCGGGGCTGGGGGACAAACTGTTTTCCTTTTGTTTCCTTTCCTGTAAGCTGACGTGAGAGCCGGCGTCGGGCCCCCGGCGTCTCTGCTGCGGGTGCCGGGCCGTGCCGGGCCGCCCGTTACGGCCCCGGGGCCCCTCCCTCCTCCATGTTGGCCGGCGGCTGGGGGTCCTTGTGGAACGGAGTCTCCTTGTAGATGAACCAGCAGTTTCCTGCCCACAGGATCAGATTCAGGAAGCCAAAGATCTGCAGGGAGAAGAAGAACAAACTAAGCACCAGGAAGCACAGAGACTGACGGCTCTGCTCAAAGGACACGCCCCCCCGCCTCTGAGCTCGCAGCCAAAACCAACCCTGAACCAAAACATCAACCAGCACAGATTACTTTATAAGACAGCAAACCAGTTGTGACAAAAGAACGCGTCCTAAGCCGGGTTATTTCAAAATGATTGGTCACACATTTTTAGTTCAGTGCAAAGAAAAATAAATAGATAAATAAATAAAATAAAATGTGAGTGAAATAAAATAAAAGTATAAATAAGAAAGATAAAATTAAAAAAAAAAAATGTAAATTTGATTCCTCATCTGCATTTGCTTTATGCCTCAGTCCATATTTTTTAATAAGAAAAAGGAAAAACTGACCGTTATGTGATGTGGCTCAGGTAAAAGACTAAAAGCAACACTTTACCTTCTATACTGTTTAGAAGTGAGATGATGTTTTGATGTAAATTTTATTTGTCATGGCTCTAAACTCCCGCCAGTGGCCCGGTTCAGGTGAACACACCTGTCAGGTGGATTTGTGAGGTTCATGTTTAGCGGCTCACAGCTACAAACACTGGTGCATGCTGGGTAAACAGTCACAGAAACAGGCATCATGCAGTTCTGCACAGTGACTGCGGCGCCCCCTGTGGGCCGATCAGTGAGAGGCAACATGCCTCCCAAACTGAACAGGTTAAACTCTGTGGGCTCAGTTTCCTCTAATTTTTGAGCAACAATTCTACATTTGTCCCGTATCTGTCAGTGTTTGGGTGAGTTATGATTCGAGACAAGACTTTTCTACTAGAAATGTTTTTAATCATAATATAATCATGACTTCTAAGACACCGGACTAGACAGTAAAACACCAGAGTGTTTTCTGTTGCTGCTGAGGCAGAGGGACACTGACACCACAGCATCATAACAGCCGTGATAAACTTTTACATGCAAGGACCTGAATCAACAACTGATCTTTGAACAATGAAAGGCATCCCGGGCTCTACTTTCTAACATTTTTCTGAAAGACCATTTTGTTAGAATGACAAACGACACAACCACGTTCAAGATTTTAAGTTTCATTCCTATGTTATTTCTGTTTTTACTGACATACATCGCAGAACAAATGTTTCCTGTTCAGAGTCCCAGCAGCATGAACCCAATCTCACATCGGTGGAGCGACCAAACAACACAGCGTCTACAAACACACAGCGTGACACAAAGCCACAGCGCAGCAGACAGCGATTCTTGACTTTTCCCCGCTGGACAGATTTGAAAGATCTTGTTTTTATTTTTTTTTGTTGTTGTTGTGGAGGCGTTTCCTTTGCTCTGGTGGTGGGAGGCTGCAACAATCTGACGTGCAGCGTGAGGAAAATCCTGGGCAGAAAAAACTGCTCACTAAGTTTGGACCTGAAGCTCTGCAAGTAGTGTGTGTGTGTGTGTGTGTGTGTGTGTGTGTGTGGGAGGGGTGAGAGCACCACAGGGCACAGGAACACTATCTGAAGTGTGTTATGTGCAGTGACTACAAGCAGGAGAAAGTCTAAAATAATACCAAGTGTATCTGGACAGCTGCACTGGCTGACAGGTGACGGAGCGGCAGAAACATCTTCACCAAAATGAACATTTTATCCACGTGAGGACCCACAGGTGGACGTCATGCGGCTCCCAAAACCCGACAATTTTTTGAAGAATTATATTGTCAAAAAAACCAAACAAACAAAAAACAATCTCAGCCGTCAGTGCACCTGCATCGCTCCGTATCTGAAGAGTTAAACAGCCACACCAGCGGCTCGTTTCTATAAACCATGTATACTTTTGGATCAAAAATCATATGAGCACGCTAACTGATAGGAGATATGTGGTGTCTTCTGTTTTTAGAGTGCATGATCCTCCTTACTGTTAGGCAGCACATCGGCTCTGTCCATGTTGTCAACTGATTTTATCAGCATCAACTAATTTTATTACTGATATTACCCTATTTTTTCCTTTTTAATCGTTTCTTAGGTTTTTATTGTCTCATTGTTTTCCTTTCACTTTCTACGTCGTATTCCTCGTCTGTTCTGGTTTTTTAATACGTGTGTTATTGTTTTCAAGTAAGTTTAAGTTGCATTTCATGACATGAAAGGTTCTATATGAATAAAGTTTCCTCTTATTATTATCATTATTATCATTATTATTATTATTATCATGGCTTGTTAAAAAGGCTGCAGATAAAATGATGGTGCCACCAATCATTATCATTTAAAATTCTGATCTGCTATTCTTAAGAAGAGAGCATGTTTATGCAGCCTTCCCATGACCCACCAGCGGGTCGGGACCCTCAGTTTTAAACCCCCTGCCACAGGACGTTTTGTCACTTCACTCCGGTGAACCAAACAGGCAGAAGCTGCGTGGCGGTTCACACAGTACACAGTTTGCTGTGGGCTGATGTTTTACTGATCAGCTGGTTTAGTATGAAGCTCGAGCTTCATTTTAAACCTTGACCATGAATGTTTGCACGACCTCAGTGTCGTTTCCACTGAGATTCCCACAATCCTCCTCCATAAGGAGAGACATCTGCCTTGTTAACAGGAGGAGTGGGAGGCTTTTTATTTAAAAGGAATACTCCAACGTTTTAGGCAAAATATTCTATAAAATATTCAACTTCCCCAGACTGAGACCAGATGTTGGACACCATTTTCACCTCTGGACGTCCAGTGGTTCAGTTCCTATGGGTAGCATTTCCTGTTAGCTTAGCATAAAGACTTGAAGTCTATGGGAGTTGTTAGCCCGGCTCCTTAAACACATAAAGGAGTATTTTTCAGAGTATTTTTCAGACATCAGTTCCTGATGTCAGCTGTTACCGGGACATATTTTACTGGAGATTTCAGGGGGAATCGATGTTGAGGTGTAAACTTCACTGGTGGTTTCAACCCGGCAACCTCTGTCACTGAGTTCAATGTGAGCCTCACGCTGCTGAGGAGCTGCTGCTGTTACCATGGAAACCTTTATATTAGCAGCGGCATTCTGGTAATCATTCGTGGTCTGATTAGCAGAATAATTAAGCTATTTACATGCACATTAGAGGGTAAATAGCCCCGTGTACGTGACTGAAGTAATCATGTCAGTTGCACTGTCCATATCAAATGAATGAATGAATGAATGAATGAATAAATAAAAAGGTCTTGTTAGCCTAATTATTCAGTGTGTATGATTTTTGCATTTTGCAGCCCCTCTGCATATACCATGCTGTATTAGATTAAGGCTGGGTGATATCTTTGTCCAATCACCTCAGTACTGATATTGTGACTGTTGGTGATTTGATAAGATATTTACACACAAGAGATTTTTGATAAAAACTCGTCAATAACGTGGATATGATGACCCAAGCAGGTGATAAAACAACTTTACTGCAATACAGCCTTTACAACCAGGAAGACACCACTTCTGCCATATAGATGAGGCAGTGGTGAAGTTGCTGATGCTCTGTGTTGAACATGGAGGATCTGGATTAAATCTGGATTAAGAGCAGCAGCTCACAGTGAGTCACAGTGGAGCGCGTTGGCTGGTTTGTCTCAGAGGCGGACATCAATACTACGACTGAACGGGGCCAATACTGGTTATTAGTAATCCAGATAACTGATATTTAGGGCCAATATTCATTCGTGGTAAATTTGAAAATTATGGTGCCAAATTTTACAGTTTTAGAAGCGTCAAAACAAACCTGGCTTTGAGAAAGAAAAAGACAGAAAGAAGAACAAGAAAACAAAAAAACATTAAAAAAAAAAAATCAAAACACAACAAAAAAGGTCAATTATTAAACTTAAACTTCAGATCAACAATGCTGGATCAGATTTCTAAATGAAAGCATTTAAACACAAGGATTTCACAAGCATTTAAATGAAGTAAAACTGAAACAAAAACTAAGCCGTCTATCCTTAAGGCAGGCATTTCAGACAGAGAGGCGGCATCTGGGTGGTTTTCACATCGGACACCATGTAAAGCCATACACATACGGCCTGAAGCTCAGAGGTTTCCCACCCCTGCAATAACTGGCCGATCCCTAATCAATACTGCCCGCTATCAGGGGCAGCTCGGCCTCTTGTTAACATGGAAAAAGGTTTTTTTTGATTTTCAGAACGAGAAGCGGTTTGCTTTTCTCTGGCTGAACTCACCACGGAGGCGTTGAGGCGGCCCATGGAGGGGAAGTCCCCCGGCTTGCAGATGTCTTTGCAAGCCGGGTGATCCACCAGGTGCTCGGGGTTGGTGGCCCACTTGACGTCGGTCAGGCCTTTGCCCCAGGCCGAGGAGGACACCAGCCACAGGAAGGCGAAGGCGGCCGTCACCACCAGGTCCTGGAGGGGGGACGCAGAGTCAGCACATCAACACCGCCATCATCAGAGCACTCCCAGTGTCAAGAGCCACGCCTGCAAACACCACCTGCCTTTCATACTGACCCCAGTCTAAACTCTTTACCTGCTGCAGCTCACACCCGGCATGTGCAGAGGAAACGAGCTCATTCACTGCTAATCATTCTTTTACTGTGTACTGCAGCCTGCCACCTACACCTGCCACAGAATCTGCTTATTTCACATTATAATTTTCATAAACTTCACCTCATGCATAAACTTTATTTTATTACATGTACAATGGAGTTCATAAGTGAATAAAGATATTGCTTAGATTTAAAAATATTAGGTACGTTTTTTTCAACTTGCATCAACATACAACATACATGTTGCCATGGCAACAGTCACTGTTTCTCATTGGTTGCTTGTTGTCTTCAGCAAAGCTCAAGATGAACTCACAGAGTTCACTCTTGCATAAATGTCAAGAATAAGACATGAATGCAGCTGTCAGTGGAACCAGCAGGTGGCGCTGTCTGCCCCCCCACCTACATGAAGTTTCCCTCATGATGTTTGAAATGACAATTCTGTTATCATTACTACTCTTTAAGGCCATATTTAAAGCCAATTACCTGTTCAGTCCAAATGTAAAATAATAACTCAGAGTGAAGGTTGAAATGAGAATTTCATTTTTACAAAAGGTGTTATTTTTAGCCAAAACACATTTTATTCATCAGTAATTTTATTGATAAAACTCCAGTTACTTCCAAGAGTTTTATCAATTTTATATGACTGTTTGCTCAATGGATTTGAACTCTGATTGAAATTGATGTAACTCACTCATCAGATTTATATTTTAATAATTTCACACACAAAACTTCACATACGTTCCTTTACACAGCCTCGCCTTCCTCTGCTCAACAGGGATGCCATATTAATTCAATACCCGGTAGACAATTTAAAATCTGACCAGAGAGCTCCAACGTAACAAACTAGGGATGTAAATAATGAGTAATTAATAAACCGATTGGAGCCTGGAGGTTCTCAAAGTGGGGGAGAGGGTCTCCCCAGGGGGCGCCACACTCTTTCACTGGAGGCTCAGAGACGGATGGACCGGGTAGTGAAGAAGATGCAGAGTTTCTAATAAGGAGGCAGGGCTGGAGAACACACTACAAATCTGTCTGTCATTTAGTCAGAGACACCATTCAGAGATCAATTTGGGGAATTTTACTGTTTTTCCTATTTTCCAGAGCCAGGCAATCTATTTAATGCCTATAGAGTCGACCTTCTAATGTATTTGACAGATTTAAAGATTTATTTTTGGCATTTCTGCTTTATTTGACAGTCACAGGAGAGAGAGAGGGGATGACCTGCAGCACAGGGCCTGAGGTGGGATTCGAACCCGGGACGCTGCGTTCAGGACGGAGCCCCAGTGCTCACCTGTTGCACTGCTCTTATCCGGTGAGCCACCGGGCCTCAAAATTCACATCTCCACAACAGACACTTTTATTTTCTTTTCTTTACATTATTTTTTGAATGTCAGAATAGGCATTCCAGACCAAAGCCAACACTGTGAAGGCTGTTCACTCCCAGTCATGTCGACGCACCAACATCTCCTCATGCTGCTTGGACATTTTCTCTATATTTTTATTTTATTTTTTAGTTAGTTTCGCAAGAACACAACATCATTTCAATTAGTTTTCATTTTGTTCTAAAGTGTCATTTTTGTTTTTACCTTGATAATCAATTCTGTGACGATATTGTGGGGATGACTACTAACACTTTCACTAAGTATTTACCCAGTAATATTTCTGATAAATAACCACCAATAAAGCCCTATATAATAACAAAGTGGGCAAAGCCAAACAGTGAAACAGCTAGTCTGGTACGTTCAGAGAATTACATCACCTCAGTGTCCTGCAGCCTTTAAAACCAGGAAAACACTGAACTTATCACGACGATATCCACAATCCCGATGATAATCTAGTCTCCTAATCTAATATATTGATATATTGCCCAGTCATATTTCACACCCGGTTAGTTTAGTTTTAGTTCATTAGAATATCCTCGCAAACAACAGCATGATGGCAGCCCAGAACTCAAAGCCTCAGTGGACGGATGTTGGGCTGGCTACCGGGCCCCGGAGGGTGAACTCACTATGATGGGCCCCCGGCTGCTCTGGCGGTAGACGCTCTGGTAGCCGAGGTACAGGACGAGCGTGGCGGTGCAGTAGAGGAACCCGAAGACGCCGACGCACACGTAGAACTCTGCCGAGGAGGAGAAGTCACCCTGGAGGAAGGTGGCGCTGGGCGCAGTGCCGTTACACGTTGGGATCTTGTACGGGACGGCAGCCAACCTGGAGGACAGGAAGACAGAGGTTTCAACACAAACACACACGCACGCGCACACACACACACTTTGATGACTGTTTGGTTTGTAAAAGTGTCTGATCACAGAGACAAGAAGACTAGAGTGTCCTCACCTGTCACTCTTCTCTCCAGGGAGGCACGAGGAGAGAATATGAAAGGATTAAATGAGACTTTTACAGACGTTAAAAACAGTGCGTTTGCTCCACAGAAGCTGAACAGATAGAACCGGCCGGGGTTTTCAAAAATCTAATCTGTATTTCCAGACGGTTCCCCTTGCCAAGGCAACGGCTGGCAGAAGAGTTTGTTTGAATAACTTTCTTCCACCTTCAGGCAAAGCCGGCAACAGCCTACCAGGTGAGACTCGACTCCTCTCAAAACCAACAAGTTTTAAAAATTTGAATCAAAATCAGGAGTCACAAATGAATTTTCTGATTTCTTTTATTCAACTTTCCGTTTCCATTAGCTGTGCATCAGTTCTCCCAATGTAAAACAAACTCTTCCACTGTTGCCATGACAACGGGAACCACCCGGAAATACTCCGATTTGCTGAGAACCAGAGGCCCGGGCCGGTCCTACCCATTCTATTTCTATGGTTTGCACACACCGAACAAACTCTGTGCGGAGCTACAAGCGGATGCAGAAAGAAAAATCACATCTGACTTTCTCTCTCCTCCTTGAAGTGATCAAGTTGTTCCTGCTTTCTTTTAGCCTGGCTTTGAACTGAATTTCAGTTTTTTAAATTTATTTATTTATGCATTTTAACCCGTTCGCTCTCTTTGTCTGTCTTTTTATTTTCTCCACTGTTTTCATTTTAACACTCTACCTTTTATTTCCTGGTTTTACTCACGACTCTACGTGTCCTCTCTTTTAGTATTTTATTATTTTATCCTGCACTCATAACCATTAGTTTACTTTTTAATCTATGGAGTTTTCTGTATGTATTTGTTTGTTTGTTTACTTATTTATATCTCCTTTTTCATATCTTACTCTTTTTTTTACTACTTTTATTTTGATATTTCAGGCTTTATCTATTTCTTATTGGTCTTGCTCTGCTGTTTCCTCGCTGCAGATTGATGAGATCTATAATGGCATTTCCTCAGTTCCTGTTTATTCTCGAGGCTTTTCTTCTCATCTGCTCGTTCTTCATTTAACCAATGGCAAGCGACGCAGCCCCGCGCCTCGGCCAATCATCAGGCCTCGCTGTCCACACAGTGAGAGAGTGGAAATATGTGATTGGCAGATTAGTTTTATCACGCTGACGGCCACACATCTCATTCGTTTCATGTTTGTGAGTGAACTGGTTCGGGAACATTACATCACCTTTAACCCAGTCTGAAAACCTGCTAAGGCTGCGCTCAGACAGACAGTAAAAAGTGGGATCCATCTGATTTTTTTTCCTTCATTTTTCACTGATTCTCAGCAGCAGTGGACCAAAAAAAAACAAACAAACAAAACAAAAAAAAACATGGAAAACCGGAGCAACAACAACAGGGAGACATGTAACAGAGATATGGAAAGGTGCATCAATCCACGCCTTTTTCCTGCCACCACACTACTGTTACCATAGTAACTATTAAAAAACGAACACCTGCACCGCTCTTTAAGTCATTGTGATGATGGACCGTCGTGTCAGTGGCATTCTTCTTTTTTATTAGCATGTGTGTTTGTTGTAAATGTGAACATGTGGGCTCACAGCAGACATCTGTTCTTTTATTTTGGAGTAATGTTATAGCCTTTCTTTTTCTGTTTTATCACTGGTTTTCATATTTATTTTTAACTTTGTTTTTTATTTTAATTTAATTTTATCTATTTGACAATTATTTATTTGTCTTTCACGCTGTATATTTTTTATTGTAATTTTTAGTACTGCTTCATTTTTTATTAAACTGGATTTACTGTTTAAGCAATACATTATATAATTTAATTAATATATTATAATACTATTATTAATATGAGTATATACTTAATACTATTATTGTTAATAAAATTGTCTATAAAAATGGAATAATGTGGAATAATGTGGAATGAAAGTTGCTGTTTTGTTTGTGTTTTGTTGCATTTTTTTGTATTGTTTAATATTGTTTTTACATTGCTTTTTGTACTGCTTTTAAAGCATTTCTTTTTTTTTTTGCACTATTTAATTGTTTTTTTTATTTAACTCTGTTACACTGTTTGCACTGTGGATAAGGTCAGAGTGAAACGTTTTTTCGATTGTATGTCTGGCTCATAACTGCAGAACTGACAGTAAAGCATCTTGAATCTTGAATCTAAAATAATTGGATTAAATCTTTATTTTTTGTCTGTGTTCTTTTAATCGTACAATGTGAGGCACTTTGGGCTGCACGTTTGTATTAATAAAGTTGATGCTATTGTATAACGCTGTCTCTTTTTGATAACTAATGGGAATTAGTAAACTGCTGATTGTAAAGCCTTTTTCTCTGTCAGTCTCCCCTGAGCTTCCCCTGAAACTGTCTGGCGCCCCCTAGGGGTCACCTGCCCTCAGGTTTGAAAACCTCTGGGCTTCATTAAGGGACACCAAAGCCCCGGCAGAGAGTCGCCTCTCAGGGATCAGCACGGCTCGCGGCTCCAGCTCTGTACCTGAACGGGTAACCAAACACCGCCGGAACATCCTCCGGCTTGGACTCTGCAGCTGGACACGTCACGGTGAGGTGGGTCACTCCAGAGTAACCTCCTGTGGTGGCGAAGGCAAAGATGGTGAAGACCTGCAGAGCCAGAGAGCAGAGAGAGAGAGGATGGAGGAGGAGGAGGCAGAGAGAGGAGGAGGAGAGAAAAGGAGGAGGAAGAGAGAGGACGGAGGAGGAGGAGGAGGCAGAGAGAGGAGTGGGTGCACAGAGAGCAGAGGCAGAGTTAGGAGTCAGAGGTCGGCTGATGTGACGGAGGCTGTAAGTGAAGCATCGCCGCTGTTGCACCTTGTTGTGAGGATAAATAACCAGCGTGTTCTGTCAGGCCGGGCTGCTCTCAGTGTGTGTGTGTGTGTGTGTGTGTGTGTGTGTGTGTTTGGGGTGAGGAGTGTGTAGGAGCCGCCCACCCAGCGCCTCCACACCGACTCAACACAGAAGCAACGCACTCGGCTGCTCCTGCCCCGTTCTGCTGAAAACCTCTGAAAGCTGCTGTTTATTCAGAAAGGTTTTAATCATTTCCTCTCACGTGCTTATTATAATACTTGATTTTCATTTTACTTTTTTCCCCCTCTTTCCATTTGCTTTCCATTTTAGTCTTGGATTCTATGCATTACTATTTTAATCATGTACTTCTGTATTATAAATCCTTCTGCCTTTCTTAATCTTTCTGATCAGAGATCCCAGCATCGCTCTTCACATGGAGGATAAATAAAGTGACAAGATGTCTGTTTTCATTCCTAAAGTTTTTAATCACAAATTAAAAGTTTTCTGACCCGCGCAGTGGCTCGGCCTGCTGGGGAGAGTCTAATCTGATGGAAATATGAATATAATATAGATACAACCCAGGCTAAGTCATGTTGTCCAGCGTTGGCGCCCCCATCAGGTCGTCCATCAGACTGTAAAAATGAAACCTGGCTGCTGGTTTGGACTTTTATTCTTGTAACAGGAAGCCTTCAGACTTTTCCAGCAGCTGTTTGATTTGCTCGATGGTTCGCTGGATTCTGGCTTCGTTTGTGTTTTCAGACAACTGGTTTGAACGACTCGTGGTTTCCAGCCTTTCCACCACGGAGCCGCTCAACAATCCTTTACAGATTTAATCTTCACGACAGAAAAGTTGTTATCAGCCTCAGCCTGGTGCTGCCGTGTTTCTGTCCCTCCAGAAACTCGTCCCGTCACCTGATGTTCCCCCCACGTGGAGAAAACATGAGCAGAGAGAGCAGAGTTATTCCAGCCAGAGAGAAACCAGCAGATTAAGAGTTTGATAGATAGATAGATAGATAGATAGATACTTTATTCATCCCGAAGGAAATTCACAGTTTTTCAGCAGTATCCACAGATTACAGATTAAATAAATAAAAAATAAAGAATAAGATCTAAGTACAGCACACTAGAGATCTAGGTACAACAGTGTGCAAAAAGCAATGTGCAAAAAAACCGTGTGCATAGTTTACATGGTTATTAGGAGCTAATATTTTCCTACTGATTATCAGAGGTTTAAATTCCCTCTTATCAGTGACACTCTTCTGATTGATCTGGTTATTAGTGGCGTATTAGAGTCCATGTCAACGCAGCCACTGATGTTCATGCTTTGGGTCGTGCTCGGTTTCCTACAGGTGCCTCTTGTTGTGGGCGTGGCCGGCGGGGAGCGGGCTGGGAGGCTGGCGACCACAGAGCAGCAACAACAACGGCGGTAAAGCAGGAGGAGGAAGAAGACAAAGAACAGCGAGGACAAGCGTTCAGACGTGGAAACTGGATCGACCGCGGGGGGTAGGAGGGCGGGACGAACGACATGCATCCCGCCTCGGGGCAAAACGGCTCGTATTGCTGTCTCTGCTCGGGTGTTTGTTCTTCACACACACACACACACACACACACACACACACTCAAAACGAGGCAGTTATACAGAGTGGTGAGTCGGCAGTAAAAACTCAAAGTCAGGTTCAACGGTGAACTGGGCCGAAGTTCAACCCAGAGGGGCTGGATGACCGCCGCTGAGGAAGCATGAATGCACAAAAACAGCGACGCAGCTCAGGATCACAGAGCGGACAGACTACAATCACACACTGTGCAAGAGGGACAGAGGACAGATTCTGTGGCTTTTCTGTGGGATTTGTCCCCCTCCGACGAGCAGCAGAACTTTTTTTTTTCTTCCCACCTTATGACCCGACTTTCCTACTCTCTCTATCACTGTTTTCCCTGCAGTTGCTCAATCTGACATCCTGTTCCCGCACAGGAAACTCCCTCGCTCGCTCGCTGGCTGAACGCTGACAGAGCAAACAGGCCAAACCCTGACAGACACGACGCTCTAACAAACTCAACATTTAGCTTTAAAGTGTCCCGGCTCCCGACAAACACCCCAGGCTCTCCTCTGTTTTCTGGAGTTACCAAATAAAGATCCTGCAAAGACGTTAAGGCGAGACGGATACTGACGAAAACTCAGACACCGTCCCACAACTGTTGTTTACCTCTGATATTCTCTTTGGTTACATTTTTATTGTAGAATTGACTGGTGCAATAATTTTATACCTGTTGTACTCTGCACTAAATCAATAGTGCAATACCTTTATGTATGTGTGCTGTATCTAGGTATACTTTGTACATATCACTGTCTAATCTTGTTGTAATAGTATTATAGGATTAATGCACATATTTTTACATAATGCACACACATTTAAATATATTTTTCATACATATATTTTCTCTGGAAAATGTGAACAAGTGCAACTGACCCACTTTCCCCTCGGGGATAAATAAAGTATTTCTGATTCTGATAACTGCCCATAAAAGGAGAATATCTGTGGCATTTACAGCAACAGATGATTTACTTTATTTAGCAGCGCATGCCACAGGTCACTTGATTTTTTTTTTTTTTTTTTTTTTTTTTTAAACAGTTGCTTTGTTTTTCCAAACACAACCGTTCTTTACAGCACTGAGAGCGTTTCATGAAACGAGACAGAGAGCCAAAGAAGTGACAGCAAAGCGTTTTTGAGGAATAGTTTTCTGGCGATAAGATGAAAAGCATGTCCACACACTTGGTGCAAATTTCACTTTCGGTCTATGAGACCTTCATCAGAGCATACATCATAGACCGAAAGTGTAGTCAAGTGAAATTTGCACTGACTGAGGGTGTGGATATCCTTATTTCTTTTTAATTTTCTGATCCTCCAGCACCTCACACAGCTATCTGAGCCGGGTGGAGCGGTGGTACTCCCACATTATGAGGAAAAGTTTCCTAGCAGAGACTCCCCTGTCTTCCTGTGGCAGTCAGCTGATGGACAGGAAGCGAGGAGTGTAACGTGACGCAGCGCTGACATGAAAACACACAACCAGAGAAAACAGAAAAGTGTCCTCACGTCCACTGGAAGCTGTTTTTCATATTGTACGAGAGCACGTGGCAGGAAGTGGTTTCCTCTGCGGGAGGAAAACCAAAGACCAGCAGAACAATGACAGAGACCCCCGACACCGGGTTCAAAGAACTAACAATCAGCATTACAATCCCTAATTCCACATTTTCACTGGATTCTACAGATGTATGTGTAAATATGCCAGCAAGAAATTTTAAGGGATTTTAATTCCCAAAGAGAAAACTGAACCGAAACGCTGTTTGCCTCCTCCACGTAGAAAAAACTTTCTGTAATGCAGTGGAGTTAATAGACCCAACAGTCCAGGCCTGATTTGCCATCTAATTCAATAAACTCAGAAGTTATTTCAGGGCCTTGTTTCAGAACAAAGAAAAAAATGTCCACATTAAAAAGGTCCAGTGCACCAAGTTACTGCATTACAACATGTCACATTAAAAAAAAAATGCACCAAATGCCCAAGAGACAGTGCTGTGGTGCTGAGGCTTACAGCGTACAATAACAGCACGGCCATCACGTCCCAACACACACACACACTCTATGACAAGCCACGCAATGCATGCTGGGACACCATGAATCACTTCACTGACTGGGTTTCTGGAGGGAACGAACTGATCAGGTGGTGAAAACTGTATTTTGGGTGACGCCGCTCTTTAAATCACATCTACTGCCCTGAAATCAGCTGTTAAAGCCTTGCTAACAGGGTCATTCCATGTCATTTCAACAAATGGCCGACGCACTTGGGTCTCAAAAAATTCTGAGATTTTCACCAGTTGTTCCTTATTTATCCAACAGGCTCACTGTAAAATTTGTTGTTTTCTGAAGGCCCAAACATGGTCGACCACGAAACCCGTGTAATTTTTTTTTCCATTTTTGAGGGGCTGGCATGCCTACCAGTTATGATGTATAACGGATGTTTTTGTATATTCTGAGAGAGGAGGTGGAGGTGTATTATCGTACCAAATTTCAGTTTCCTATGTGGTGTAGTTCTTGAGATATTGACACCTGAAAATGGAGGAAAAACGAGGACGCACACTAAATTGGCGTATTTCAAAAAGTAAGCAAACTAAAATTTTACAGTGTGCCTGTTGGATAAATAAGGAACAACTGGTGAATTTTTCAGAATTTTTTGAGACCCAAGTGCGTGGGACGTCCTGAAAATTTGTTGAAATGACATGGAATGACCCAATAATGAAATGTGTGAAACAGCGCTGCACGAATCATTACTGTCTCTATCAGGAACTCCTGGACGTGTTTTACCGAAATCTAAAAAAAAAAAAGACAGGTTAAAGATCTTTATTTGTTTGGATCTGGCAGCTTCCCAATGCATCATGAAAATGTTTTATGAATATAATATACATGTTTCTAATTCCCATAAAACAATATTAAAATAGAGAGCAGCTTGTGCATGCAGTTCATGGAGTGTCACCTGGACTTAAAATACACTCCTGGTGGCCCCGCCAGCGGAGCGCATACCAGCCAGGCTAAGACCCTGTCACAGTGACCCGCCCGGGGTCAGGTATGTGCTGCATGTCGCCCCCCCTCCCCCCTCCAGCCTGCCCCGTGTCCCCTGGCCCTCGCTCTGCTGGGACTGTCCAGTCAAGAAGAAATGACAGAGAATAATCTTAAAAAGAAAGAGTGGAGCTGATCTGCGACTTCAACCAACGACAGCCAGACGGACATGAAACTCATAACTCACGGTCTCATGATTAGATTTTCAAAAATGACACGATTTTTGCATGTGTGACGGGACGGGACTTCCTGGTTGTGTGAACAGAGCTCTGGTTGCGAGCCCTATCAGCCCCGCAAATCAGCAAATCGGGGCTGATTTGCATATTCACTGATTGGAGTTACATTTAAGTTACATTTAAGCAGTTTTAAAGGAATACTCCAATGTTTTGGGCAAAATCCGCTTTTCCTGACTTCCCCAGACTGAGACCAGATGTTGGACATCTCCTCTGGACACCCACTGGTTCAGTTCCTCTGGGTAGCAATTCCTGTTACCTTAGCATAAAGACTTGAAGTCTATGGGAGTCGTTAGCCTGGCTCCGTCAAAGTGGAAAAATAAACCTTCCAGCAGCTCCGAAGCGGCTCTGATTTACACGGCGGATCATGAGGATTTGAAATACAAGTCTTGGGATTTAAAAAACCAAACCAAAACAAACTCGAGTGTTTTGAGAAGAAGTTCATTCGTGGTGGATCTTGACCTTCAGCGGTGTGAGGATCACTGTTTAGCGGTTACAGCTCCACCAGCTAACGTCTCCTCAAACCAACCTCATTTTAAAAAAAAATAGCCCTTGGGCACCGCGGCGGCTCACCAATTAAGATCACGTGCCACATGTTAAGGCCGAGTCCTGACCGCAGCGTCCGGGGTTCAAATCCCACCTCAGGCCCTTTGCTGCAGGTCGTCCCCTCTCTCTCCTCTGACTTTCCTGTCTCTCTCTCTACTGTCACTGTCATAAAAAGCAGAAATGCCTAAAAAGTAATCTTTAAAAAAATATATATACATCATGTGTATTTCAAATCTACATTTCCAAAACTTTGGCAGTATTCCTTTAAGGTAGTAAGGGATGCTTTTTCATGGAAGAAAAAAGTATAAATATGTAGGCTAATATTAATGATCAGAGATGATAATAAGTGGCTGGAGGTGGACTTTAAACATCAGCCTGACATTGTAAAATTAACTGTGATACCTCCGTATAACAACTGTAAACAGATGAGAGACCAGTGGAGCCAAATGGAAGCCTCTGTCTCACTGGTGTTATTCAAAATGACAGCCACATTTTCCCATCAGCCCCGTTGCTCCTTCATGCACACACACACATGCACTGCTGGATCATGGAACGCAGAGGAAACTATAAGAAATAAAAACCTGAAGACGGCCTGTAACTGTCCCGGGCCTCTCTCGTGACTCTATTCTGCTGGTTTCGGTGGAGACGATGAGGGAAACGTCCTGCAAGTTGTGTGTACATGAGCAGTGCCAGAAACAATTTGGGACAAAGGAGGTCCTTCCTCCAATGAGAAGCATCTGATTAAGGCATGTGACCCTCGCTTTCCTACTTCCTCCCGAGAATAATGTCCTTTGTTCTCCGCTGTGCACCCACATCTGCACAGGCACATTCCCAAATCATCGGGATCCTTTTCTTTAACTTGTTCATAAATGTGACGGCTGAAGTGAACGGGCCGGGCTGCATGACCACACACACACACACACACACACACACACACGCAGGAATGGAGGGCAGAATTTAGCAAGCAAATACTTGAGGTTTCATCTTTCAGGTGTCTCTGAAAGCTGCACAACATTTCTCGGCTTTCACGTCGGCCTTGTCTGACCCGGCCGGGCCAATCCGAGACCCCAGAGACACCAGCTGGCCCGCCCGCCCGCCCGGCCGGGGACGGGGGGGGGGGTTTCCCTGACTGAGGCGTTAATGGCCGCCTTCTCTCACATGATGTGTGTGTGTGTGTGTGTGTGTGTTATCAGGGAGGGGCAGGGCAGATTAGAGACGGCAGGCAAATCTAGTCAAACAGCTCCAGTGCAGAAGAATCAGCGTTTCCCCCCTAACGAGCTGATGTGTAACTAACTTTATGAAAATGTCGCTTGTAAAGTCCGACCTGAGGGACAAACGGGCGAGGCCGACGCAAGAACGGATGTTGTGACTGTGGAGAGGAGCCGGAGAACCACCTGACAGGGGGGCGTGGGAGTGACCGGCTGGCGTCCACATGACGAGCGAGCGGTCCCTCGTTTGACTTTCAGCTCAGCTCAGCTCTCGACAGGCCATTTCAGAGGCTGCAGGGCGCCGAGGACTGAAGTCTCACAGATCTGCACATCTGCATGATGGCTTTCATTCTTGATTAATTTCCTTAATTCCTTTCTTCCTTCATTTATCAGATATTTTCTCCTTTGATCATTTAGTCTGTAAAGTGACAAATGAAGGCCAAAGGGTCATGGGAAGTGATCAGAGCCCAAAGTGATCCTTCATCTGACCAGCAGCCAAAAAACTAAAGACTGCGATGATACTACCACGATACTTGGGTACCAATTCAATATGTAATTCTAAACTATTGTGATACTATAAGTATTGCGATTTGATATTACAATTTTCGTTTTTTGAATTCTCCTCTAGTTTGTGTGTGTAAAGTTTGATGAGGCTGTGATTCTCCTAGAGGTCACTAGAGGTCATTTTCTCCAGCGACGTCCAGTTGGACAAAAGTCTCTGCCTGCAGTGAAATGGCTGCTATGGGGGCCAACATCATCACACAGGAATCAAATGTGGCTCATTGAATCCACAAGAGTCTCAGCTTTCCAGTCAAAGCCAACTGATGCAGCTCCAAGACTGTTCAAGATCCAAAAGAGTAAATAACTCAAGTGTGATGGAGCACCTCTTATTTTCCCAATGTGCATTTCAGGGGACAGTTTTACACCCGCAGCCAAACGCCGGGGGTTCTCAGAGCGTGGTGTCCTGCAGCAGCAGCCAGCAGGATTAACAGGGTTTCCTGGGAAGCGGCCGGGTCGCTCCCGCTGTCAGCGGCACGGCAAACAGCAGGGAGGGCTGACGGAAAAAAAGAAACCACTCAACATCTAAACCACGAACAGCTGCTCCTGTTCTGTCAGTGCAACACGAGGTTTGATGGTGACACGTTTCCACAGCGGCACAGAGCTGGAATCTAAAACACAAAATACGTGTACTGGGCCACAGCTCTTCATCACTGACTTCAGGTGTTTGATTCAGTCCCGTCCCCACAGGTGTGTAACCTCCAGCAGCAGCCATGCAGTCTGCCTTCACCAACATCAGTGACAGAGCGTCTGGTTCTAAAGAGCTCACTGAGTTCCAGGTGCTGCTGGAATAGTGATGGAACAGGAAGCCACCGCTGCAACAAGTCAGCTGCTCAACTTTCTTCCCTCCTAGATATTCCACCATCAGCTGGAAGTGGGATTATTGCAAAGTGGAAGCGTTTAGGAACCACAGCGACTCGGCCACCAGGGGGCGGCACCACGTAAAGTTACAGAGCGGGGTCGCCGAGCGCCAAGGCTCATAGTGCGTAAAAGAGTCCGACGCTCTGCCGCCTCAGTACCTGCAGAGCTCCAGACCTCCTCTGGAATCAACATCAGCACAGAAACTGAGCGCCGGGAGCTTCATGGACCAATCAGGCGTCTCCATGTGGTGGTCTGATGGACGAGTCTGGGTTTGGGGAACGCCAGGAGAACGTTCCCTGCCTCCAGGAGAACGTTCCCTGCCTCCAGGAGAACGTTCCCTGCCTGAGCGCATTGTGCCGACTGTGCAGTTTGCTGGAGGAGGGGTCACGCTGTGGGCTGGTGTTTCTGGGCTCGGCCTCGGCCCCTCAGCTCCACTGAAGGGAAATCTGAACGCTTCAGCTCACCGACACATTTTGGACAATTCTCTGCTTCCAGCTCTGTGGGACCAGTTTGGGGAAGGAAGGCCCTTTCCTGTCCCAGCATGACTGAGCCCCAGTGCACAGAGCAGCTCCATAAAGGCGTGTTTTTGTTTAATGTTTTTATATCTCAGGACTGATTTTATTGTTATCAACTTATTTTATTACTAACATTATCCTTTCTTGTCTCTTTTTAGGTTTTTATGGTCTCATTGGTTTATTTCCCTTTGTACATTGGTGCATATACACAGACTTTATAATTACATATGCTCATTTTCTATCCCAATTTCCCCTCTGGGATTGATAAAGTATTTCTGATTCTGATTCTGATTAATCTTTTGGATCTACACTGATCTATTCATGGTAAAACGCAAGGGCCCCCGGGATGATTTTTTTGCCCAGGGCCCCCTGAATGTCTCTGAACGGCCCTGGTTAAACAGCAACAGGAACACACACACACACACACACACACACGCCTTAAATACACACAGCGTTGCCGAGCTGGCACAGCGGTGTGTGTCGAACATAAATAAAGAGCAGCACCGGTATGAGACGTGATACAAGAGACGGCTGCTGCTGCTGCTGCTGCTGAGCCTGAAGCCTTTTTCTTTTTTTAAGTCAGCAGGCCACACACACCTCTCATTCCAGGCACAAACACACACACACACACACACACTCACACACACAGTAGCAAACTCCAGAGCTTGTTCCTGCGAGCAGCGGCCAGCAGCTCGGCTCTGCTCCGCTGCAACACTTTCCACATTAGATAATGAGCTGGGCTCTGGCTTACTGCAGATGGATATCGTGTCTTTAATGTACAAATGGCAGCTGAGGCCGAGCCAACTCAAACACTCACACACTCAAACACTCACACACTCAAACAGTCACACACTCAAACACTCACACACGCACACACGCCGTGCTGATGTGGGCGTCGCCGCGCGCTGGGAGCTGCTGCTGAAATCAGGCAACAGCTGCTGCTAAATACTACGAACTTTACACTTCCAACATGGTCCGGAGCCACACATGGCACCCAGTTATCACGGCCCGCACGCTGCACGCTCACAAAAACACTGGCTCCTCAGTGGTTCCTCAAAACTCTCTCTGGTTCTACAGAGAACCATCAGCAGCTGAAGAACCTCTTTATTTAGGGGCTGGTTCTTCTCACACTCTCTGTGGTTCTTTAAAGTGCTAAAGGTTCTTCATGTTTATTGGAGTTATTTGGTGGCGGCAGCAGCTAACAATTCTTTTCCTTGTGGATTAATGTGCAGATTATTTCCTCAGTGAATGGATTAATGTCTCACTCTATAAACCATCAGAAAACATTTTTAATAGCTCATCTGGAACCCAATGAAGGAAAAAGGAACGTGGAGAACCGGCCAACAACACGTTCATGTTGGTTTTCAACCTGCACACAGTCATCTGATTTAACACGCTCAGAGAATCTTTTATTCTGAAAAATTACTAGAACCATTTAACAAAGGTTCTTTACTGAACCAGTTGGGTCCACAAAGAACTTTCTTAAAAACGGGTCTTTAAAGAACCTATTTTGGCTCAAGTTCTTTAAAGAACCTTTAAGGAGGTTATTTTTCTGAAAAGGTTGTTTGTGGAACCAAAATGGTTCCTCTCTGGCACCTCCAAGAACCATTTCTGGTTCCAGTTAGCATCTGTATTTTTTCGGTGTGTGAGAGGCCGCCCGTGCTCCTGTGTGGGACATTCCACTGGGAAATGAGTAGCTAAGCTGTGCTGTAAACCGGCACCTTGGGACATAATTTAACCAGGTGAACTGAGTCAGAGGCAAAGTCTCCCACGTTACACCTGCCGCAGAGCTGCAGCACGGCTACGGGAACCCGTTTGGGACAAATTCGTGCTTGTTTGTTTTGTCTCTGGCCTTGAGCAGGGGAGGCAGACCAACCTGTTGCTCCGCGTCAAACATTACCACTGACTGGACGACGCAAGAGAGACTAAAACATTTCAACCAAACAAGAGAAATTCAGATTATGGTTCCCAGAGAAAAAAGTGAAGCAGCTCAATAAATTACTCCCAGCTGGTTTTGTAAACACTTTGGAAAACAGGGCTACATGACATGGACAAATTTTCATGCTTCAACATTTCTGCCAAATATCTTGCAAATACCTCAAATATCTTAGGCTGAACCCAACCCTGCAACTTGACATCATCCACACGATTACCTGTTGAGATATTAACGTTGTGCATGTTCATATCTGGGTGACCACGTGATGACGATAAATCACTCGGGCCTGATAAGAGCCATGTCACCGCAGGGAAAACATTCCTTATTTGAAACTCCATGTGGCTGTATGAAGTGACCTGTAGTGACCTCTAGGATAATCACAGCCTCGTGAAACTTCACCAGTGTTGGGACCAATTACTCACAAAACTAATAAGTTACAATTACTAATTACTTCTGTAAAAAAGTAATTTTGATTACTACTCACTTACTGCTGCAGAAGAGTAATTCAATTACTGGGGAAAGTAATTTTTATGATTACTTTTTTCTTTTCTTAAATCCTCTTATTAGTGCACATATTTTTGCGTTGCTGTTGCAGTGTGGACACTGCTGTCAAATTTCATCTATCATTGTCTGTTGGGCTCGTTACTTTGAAAAAGTCATTCATTATAGTTTAAAGTAGTGATGTCAGTTAGTCCAGGTGGGGAATTGAACCCCTGGTCTTCTGTATGGCAGGCGGAGACACTATCCGCTCTGCCGTCAGGGAACACATATGCTTTTTGTAATTTGTGCTGAGTCATTCTCCATGCATGTTGATAAGTTACGAAAAACTGCAAAGTCCGACCGGTTTGAAAATTGACACACCGCTTTTTCTCCACAAGACGCACATTTTTCGAACAGAATAGTAAAATAATAATAATAATAAGTATTAGTAGAAAGTAACGGCAAGTAACGGCGCATTTTATTGTCAGTAACGGTAACGGCGTTACAACGGGGGAAACAGTAATTTCTTTGATTACTCGTTACTGATAAAAGTAACGCCGTTACTTTGTAACGCCGTTACTCCCATCACTGAACTTCACAGACACAAACTGGAGGAGAATTCAAAAAAAAAAAAAAAAAAAAAAAAAAAACAGAAAATCACAATAAACGGTACCATCGAATCACAATACTCCAGAATAGCAACACATATCGAATCGGCACCGGAGTATCGTGACAGTATCGGATCAGGGGACCAACACATCGCTGCTCAAGAGAGAGTAAAAAAACATAGAAATCAAACGAGGGAAATACAGATTATGGTGCCCCGCCCATCTGGCACGGCCTGATAGATTAATCCCGGCCGGATTGGAAAACACTTTCTCACCCATTCCAGGACGCGGATAAATCCCAGAGGTTCCTTCAGGGGTCCCAGGTCCAGAGAGAAGCCCGACACCATTTTCTGAAAACAACAAGCACAAGTTTGTTTTGAGAAAGTTTCGGTCGAGTTGAGTCGAGCGGGACGGACGACACGAGCAGGTGAGCGGCGGGACGTCACCTGTTCCCACCTTTCCTGCTCCGGCCCTGCCCCGCACAGCCTGCTAGCCGCATGCTAACGCTAACGGCGGTGCAACGGCTCAGCGAGCGGACTCACCTGAACAGCGTCCATTTCCAGGTGAAGCCGCGGCAGAGCGGAGCGACCGGGGCCGTGACGGAGCCGGAGGTTTGGTTACGAGGCCGACTCGAAGTTAGCGAAGTCCGTTTAGACGCGACTGAGCGGAGACAGGAGCTCCCAACACGGCAGCTAACCGCTGTCAGACACCGCCGTCAAGCTAACCCGCACGACACGCACCGCTTCCGGCTCGCGCTTTCAAATTAAAACACAACACAGCTCATTGAAAATAAAGTGGAAAAAAAAAATATATCGAAGCGGGATAATTAACAACGATTAACACTTTTTTAACTCAAGTCATAGCCACATAGTTAGACTGATAAATAAAAAAAATAGCAATTTGACAATGATTAAAGAGCAAAGGTGTATTTCAGAATCAGAAATTAGTGAAATTATAAGAAAATGAAAAGGACGGTAAAAAATATAAAAATGTGTGCATTAGAAATTGATATTTTTTTAAAAAAAAGCACATTGTACATGATGCTTTTTTTTTTTTTTTTTACAAATTTCTAAATTTCTATTTCTCATTTCTTTTTTATTTCTTGGAATTTAATTCTTCTTTCGAGAATTTGAGCAACTGCAGCTGACCAAAATTCGCCCTCAGGGATCAAAGTATTTCTAACTCTGATTCTAATTCTGTTAAAATATGTGCATTAATCTTACAATAATATTACTACAATAAACACAGAAATAAGAAACAGAGAACATGTAGTGCAGTGGGAAGCCGTTAACCTGAATTATTGCTAATGCAACTTTTTTTCATCAGTTTCCATTAAAGTACTTGTAATTATGTTTATCAATTCACATTATTAGGCTGTGTCACTTCTTATTCTTGGTGTGGAGAGTCTAAATGTTGTTTCAGAGGCTTTCATCTCCAGGGAGAAAACAGTTCTGCAGTAAATGCTGAACGCATGTCATTTTTGGCACCAAAAACTTTTTTTTTTTTTTTTTTTTTGTGTATAATTTTGTATAATAATTTTGTAATATATCAGTATCAGTTCCATAATATTAGCATCCATATCAGCCCATTCAACACTGAGTTACTTTTATGTGACTTTTGATGCAATTGAGCCGACTGTTGACTGCACTTCTTCTTCCACCTCCAGGTACATGGTTTTTATTGTGAAGGTAAAATCACTTTACTTCCGGTCTTGCTGTGTGTAACTCTGTGGATTTTTCAACTTGGTGCAAGTTAGTGAGTCAAACTAAAGTTACCAGACGTTCCAGAGAATCCAGAGAGCAGCAGGGGCGGACTCAGGCTGTGGGGGGGCAGGGACGTAACATATAACCACCCAGCCACCACATGGGGGGCCACCAGCCTGCAGAACGCCTGACGCATGACCCCAACATTAAAATGATTTCATTAGGTGACTCACATTTCATGTTAAACTCCACCTCTGCAAGAAAAACACCCACACATGTATTCATTTATTTAACATGTGACCTCATAATGCAAAAAGTGAATTAATACTAAACGTTACTAAACATTAATGGCCTATCTGTCTAAATTAAATATCAATATTATTATATACTGAATTCGAGTCATGAGGGCAGTTCATAATGTTATTGCACAGAGAGGAGCCCCACAGTACAACTGGGTGAAATGGACAAAACCAAATATCACCGTATCTTTGACTAAATATCGATATTGATATTCTGATGATCTTGTAGGAACAACTGTCGGTGCTTCCATACGGTATTTACACATTAAAGATTTTTGATAAACACTCATCAGTAATGTGGATGTGATGACCAAGCAGGTAGAGACAAAAATAAATAAATAAATAAAACGGCTACAGTGGTTGAATAAGATGAGAAAATGTCATTTCTTTACTGTAATACAGCCTTTACAACCAGAACACGTCACTTATGTCATATTACAGTATTAGAATATCTGAAATCACAGATCAAATGGGGGCATGTGCACCGCTAGTGGTACGTAGGAGTACTGCAGGGGTATGTAAGAAAAACCTGTCATGCATATTTCCTAAAAAAAATCAGCCTATGCTATAATAAATTTCAATAAAAAAAAAAGTTCAATAAAAAAAATATAAATGTTAAGTTTGATAAAGCATATATCTGGGTTTCCTGAAGGTGTCAGGTGTGTGTGTTTGTGGTTTAAATCTGCTGCCGTGGTCATCGAGCGAGGACGTTGGTTCGCTCTGAGCGGGAAGACGAGACAAAACAAATCCAGAAAGTGGATCAGTGGTTGAAGCGTAGCAGCGATACAGCTGGAAACAAGGAGGAAGAAGAGAAGAAGCAGAAACACAAACAAGAGAATCTGCTCAGCATCAGGTTGTTGGTTCACACTGATGGAGCTGGACTGACCCTCTGACCACAGGACGGGGTTTCTACCAAGATTTTTGTTTTTTTTCACCAGTCGAGGGAATTTGGCTAAAATTATTGAAAAATCCCTCATTAATTCGTGTGTAGGTCAGATGTTTATATGTTAATGTTTTACAAATCAAAACTCTGGCCTATCCTCTTCAGTGTGTAGCTGTTTATCCTGCAAAACATGAAATGTAAAGTATTTACCAGCAAGGTCATTAGAGTTCACTATATCAAAACTAAAACTGGGTGTGAGAAAACATTGTAGTTAACTGGAATGAAAATAAAAACTAGACTTGAGAAAAAAAATGAAACTGAAACAATAATAATAATAATAATGGTTCTTTAACATCATGCCGGAGGACTGCGGTTGTAAACTAGCCTCTGGCTAACACCGGCGCATTTACAGTAATGTTAATCAATGTGCATTGTCCTCTCTAAATAAAAAATAAATAAATAAATAAAATGTGTACTTAAAAAAACTTAACTAAAATCCAAGTGTGTAGAAAATATTCTTACATACACCCTCCATACTATAATAAAAAAACTGACAATAAAAACTCAACTCAAACTAAACATTTTCAGACAATAAAAACTAAACTTAAACCAGTAAACTCACTTTGCAGATGAAACTGAACTGAAGGCAAAAATTACAAACCAAACAAACGACTAAGCGACTGCATCAATCATTAAAAGTATTTTTTATTTACAGAGTAACCTGTACAAGTCACTTTTTAATCAGTAAGCTCATGGAAATGGATCATAACAGGTGCAAACACATAGGAAGACTAACCAACAGGCTAATCTTCTGTCATTCCACACTGAGGAGAGCAACGTGACGCTCACACGCGAGGAAACAGCAGGGTGCAAAGAGCTCGACAGCAACTCGCTGAAATAAAACATCACATTAGAGATCATAGAAAACGTCCCGGCGGTCCCTGAGTGGTTCGTTCACAGAGAAAGACGACAGAGTGCTCACGACAGTAACCCAGACAGATGTGATTCTTACACGGTCATTTAAAGTATGGCTGCTGTATAAAAGCATGGTTAAAAAACAAACAAACAAAAAAAAAAAAAACTAATTTCTGACAAAAATATACACTAAGTCCATAAATAAAAATAACAAACCAGGCAGCAGATGCACTCCTTATGATGTGGGTGAGAACATGAATAGTGAGATAATGAACCACACGCAACTGATGAAGAGGAAACAACCCTAACATCCTCATTTCTGTTTGGAATATTGTTGATTCTCAAGATTCATTCAACAACAACAACAAAAAAAACAAAAAAACAGTCTATTCACAATCTGGGAACTAAGCAAACATAGACATTATCTGTTTTTTTAGTTTCCACCAGTCAGGTTTAGTCACATTTCTGAAAAGAACGAGAGGCAGGCGAGGGGTCAGGCTAGCAGAGTGCAGCAGTATGAAGCTTGCGAGCCCTGTTTAGTCATGATTCCATATTTAGCATACACAGTATACAGAAACGACTTCTCTCTGCAAGTGAAACACGACTTGAGTCAGTGTGAGCGGTGCACTTCACTTTGTCTTCCACAAAATTCCTGACAAGTAGTTTTCCTGAGGATGCTCTACACACAGCTGTTGTTGGAAACAAGGTAGGAGAATAAAACAGCATTTAAAAAGAAAACAAAAACAAAAAAAGAATCCTTGTTTCGTCATATGAAATAACATGCCTCAAAAACTGCTTACACAAGAGAAGATGACTAAAATGTACAGAAATAAGTACCAAAAGTTTAAAATGAAACGTGTTTTTCTTTATCCTTTGTCCCTATGAAAGCCTCCATGACGAGACGAGCTCTCTCAGCTGTCAATCATCTCGGACAGCTCCTGCAGCAGGTCGTCCTCTCCGATGCCGGGGTCCACGTCTGCCTCCAGGTGGTCGTCGGTGAACTCGTTCATCAGCTCCTCGAAGTCGTCCACGGCGGAGCTGGAGGCGGCGGCGACTCGGGACGAAGCCACGCTGGACCTCCGCGACTTGGACTGAGCCGTGGTCTTCGGTGCAGAGCTGAGAGGAGAGAGGCGGGTTAATATTCACGTGTTCAGGAACAGACAGCAGGGGTGGGAGGAAAAAAATAAATCGTGTCATGCCAGGTCATCAACAAAAAGAGTAAACTTGCAAAGTCTGGCTACATTTTACAATTTTTTACATTTTGTCAAACTGGACCTCACTGTATAAAATGACCTCTAGGAGAATCACAGCCTCATCAAACGTTATAGACACAAACTAGAGGAGAATTCAAAAAACCAAAATCACAATAAATCATAAAATTGAATCACAACACATTGAATCGGCACCCAAATATCGTGAAGGGATTGATCAGCAGAATGAGCTGACCCGGCTGGGGGTGGAGCTTGTTTGTTCATACCCTCTTTTGAATGTTATTTTGTGTACAGACGGTGAAAGTCTTTTTTTCCGTCGATAGAGGGCAATAAAGAAAGAATCTGAATTTAAAAGCAGAGCGGTAGCAGTCAGTCCTTTACCTCTGGGGCACGGCGCAGGCCTCCCTGGCTGCAGCGGGGCTGATGGTGGGTTTGGTCTGAACTGGACTCTGGAAAACAGGGACCGTCTGCAGCTCCTCGGTCAGCGGGCTGGAGCTGGAGCCTGCGCCCAGCACAGCGCCGGGGCTGCTGGGAACAGCAGGGCTCAGCTGGGCCTCTGCACTGGAGGACGGGAACATCTGAAGAGGAGATGAAGGTAAGTGACGGTCATTGGAGTGTTTCCATTGTTATGTTTTATCAGCTGTTCATACATATGACTTGAAATTATATAAAAGATGCTTTCGTGATGACGGTTGGGAAACTAGATCACTGCAATAGAAAATATATAAAAAGAATAAAGGCAAATGGGTGTAAAAAAGTGTACATTTACAAGCAGTAGATTTAAAATAAAACTAAATGAAAAAATGTTATGAAAATATACCAAATGTATAATATAAACACATTTGGTTTGAATTAAGTGAAACGTTTCTATTAAAAAGAAAATGAATACACCCAAATGAGAAAATGTGAAGAAATGTGACTTTGGCATGTACACACAAAGTGTGAACTGTGACAGAACAGAGCAGGGCAGGAGTGTGTGGTCATGTGTTGTTAATGTTTTTTGAACTGCACAGTCAAAGTAGAGCAGACATGGGCTCGGTGTCGCCTACCTTCCCCTGTTTGCACACCGGCTCCTGCAGCGGCTCCTCTGGCCCTGTGGAGGCGCTGTTCAGAGGTTTGACGGCAGCCACAGCCGATCGCTCTGCGGCCTTCCTCTTCTGGCCCGGCTTCACCTGCGCCGCCGGCTTCATCACTGAGGGCTTCACGTTCAGTTTGGGCCTCACTGGAAAGGGAGCAAACCAGAAACAGGATATAGTGAAAACCCTGTGTGTTGTCAGGTCAGCTGCAGTTCATCAGGTGGCCAAAATGTGAAATCCCACAACTTTTCTACAGCCTTCAGTAACTTCAGTTAGCACACTAGTAGGAGCTGCACATGCTCGTCCTGAGGGGCTGATGTGTTGTTGCACTGTGGTTGAGCAGCAGAATGTATAAGGAACACTGGAGTTAACACTGCTGTCTGGAACATACCTGTCCAAATTTCACCTTTTCCCTCAAAATTAAAACCCTGAGGAAGGCTCTGCCCAAAACACTGTTCATTTTTTAAACACCTTCGTCCTTTTCTGATTTCTAAAACAGACAGGATCCCCAGTTTAAACATCTGAGACCAGAAGCTCCAGGAGAAGCAGTGTAATGAGTGCAGCTATAAAGCAAAGTAGTAGAGGGTCCTGTACCTTTGGTGTCTGTGGTCTGTCCCGGGGATTTCTTCTGCACGGGTTCCTGTGTAGGTGCCGCCCTGGCCTGCTTGACTGGTGAGGGCGCTGGAGAGTCCCTGCTGCTGCTGGGGCTCTGAGAGAGGGAGTCGGCCTCGGCCTGGCGGGGAGGGGAGCTCTGTGTCACGGCCCCCGAGGTCACGGCTGTGACGGCAGCTGTGGTGGTGACCGCGGTGGTGCTGTGTACCGGCGAGGTGGCTTTGGGTTTGAGGGAGATCAGTTTGCGAGCAGGGGGCTTCTGGGTGGAGGTGGAATCAGAGGAAGGTGAGGAGGAGTCTGCAGGTGTGAGACTGGCTCTGACCGGAGTCTTCCTCTTCAGGGCGGGACCTACCGCCTGTTTCTGACAAGGCTCTGCCTCAGCGGAGCCTTTAGATTGGCTGGTGGAGGAGGCCTGCTCCTCCATCTCCTGCTTGCGAAGGCGTTTCTCTCGCATGATCTCCTCAAAGGTCTTGACCTTCACACCGTTACTGGAAGCAGGACTGGCCTAGGAAGAGAAAAAAAAAAACATTTACCATCAGCTACTGCCAGTGGAACAGCAGACACAACATGGTGATGATCTAGAAGCCTCAGAGTGTGTCGGGTCATACCTCAGCAGCAGCAGCAGCAGCTTTAACTGGCTTCTCTGTCACATCAGCCGTCTTCTGAGTGCTGATGCTGCCTGCTGGGTTCAACATCAAATTCATCAGGTTAGACAAATGAGCAAATGGCACCATCAGTTAAGTAGTATTATCAGTTCTGCCTCCATCTCTGTAAGCTTGTGGAAACACATCAGGTGAAGTGCCGTCTTACCGAGGGCAGCTGGTTTACTGATGCGCAGTAGGCGGGGCTTCCTTGTTTTGGGCTCTTCATTGTCAGCGCTCTTCTCGTTTTCTGGCTCCAGGGCTTTCTGAGCCTCCATCCTGGCTGCCTTCTCCCTGCGGATCTCCTCCAGGGTCTTCACCCTCACCTCCGTGCTGGTCGGAGCCGCGCCGGACTGGCTCTGGGTCTTCACCGGGTCCTGCTTGGCTTTCTTAGGGCTGGGGACCTTCTCCTGCTTCTGGTGCTCCTCCTCCTCCTGCTTTTTCTTCTTGGCATGGATGATCTCTGAGAAGGTCTTGACGTGGACAACAGTGCTGTCTTTGACGGTGATGGTTCTCTTGCTGCCTTTAGCGGCTTTAGTGGATACAGCTTTAGTGATGCTGGTTTCTGGAGCAGAGGCGGCAGGGTTTCCTGGTGGGCTGTGAGGCTGAGACTTTGCTGCCTTCTCCTGTCTGATTTCCTCCAGTGTTTTGATGCGGATCTGCTCTGGAGCGTTCTTTGATGCCGTGTTGGACTCAGCTGTTAAGAAGATTGGGCGAGAACAATGAACATCAACATCACATTCCACATTCCCATTTTTCAGGACAGGTTTGTGGACAATCTCGAGAACCTCTGAGACCTTCTTACCTGGTTGAGCAGAAGACACAGGCTCAGCTGCCAAACCAAGTCTTTCCCTCACAGGCTTCAAAGCTGAAGAATCAGAGGAATAGCATTATTTTCCTCTCCAAACACTCAACATTAGCAGCCCCATAAAAACACAACACATTGTCAGACATTCCTGGTTAGTAGTCTGAGGTCAAGTCTTGACTTTGAGTAGAAAACTGTGCTGCTCAGTGAACATCAGTTGTTTTTTTGTTGTTTTATTCATTCTCACCTTTCTGAGGGGCCAGTAACGGCTGTTCCTCATCTACAACTCTACCAAGACGCTCAGCCAGACTTCGTTTCAGCGCAGGGTCTCCACCGACATCTAAAACGGAAGAAAACAACAGACTTGAGCTTCTAATCCCGGTTAGGGGCATGGAATAAACAGAGCCACGTGACCTGATCAAACAAATGTTAAGGAACAATAACGATGTAGACCGACCGTTGTTGAAGACTTTCTTTCCGAGCCTTTCAGCGATGCTGCCTCTGGGTCTTGCAGTTTCTTCTAGGACTACCAGGCCTGAGGGGAAAGACGGAGGAAGACGTGAGTGTGCGCTGTTTAGAGCTGCAAGTAACAATTACTTCACTATCAACTACTCAAGTAATACAAATATTTTAGAAAAAAAAATAACTCAACTGAAAAGTAATTACATTTCAGTATATTAAAGACTGCCTTTAATCTAATTGAGAGAGTGCAGTGCAGTCCTATCAACAAAACACAGTGACTGATTTGTGTGAGAATCCAAACTAACGGATAATGACAAGTTCAATTACAAACATTCTACAGTAAAATTGTCTCTAATTAAACGTATTATACAGCACATTTATCAGTTTAATAATTAATTGCAGCACCAGAGTATATATAATTTCCCAACTGTAGAAATTATGCTGTGGCAGCCAAAACATAGGACATAAGACTATAAGGTGGGCATTTGTCTGAAGTATATGTAATCCATTAAAAATACAGCCTTTTGATTATGTGTCATACGAAAAACTACCTTCTGCGACTTAGTGTTGAGTTACTTTTTAAATTTGGCAGCAACGCAACCTGATGAACACAACCATTGTTTTCCTTATTAATATTCTTTAAAACTGTCATTCATACAGCACAGGTTGAAGCTTTTAGCAGCCACGTTAAAGTCATTGCTCAAATTTGTCTAAATCACATTCATATACTTGATCGGGCTACCATATAAAATAAAAAAATAATAAACTGTGAAAGGCAGTCGGGCATCCAACCCTCTCACATCCTGAAGCTTCCCTCCGCTAGTTTAGCGTTTTTTTTTTTTTACCATCTCTAGACTCGTAGAGGGCCGGGCGACCAAACGAGCGCATGTTCTCCTTCTCTCCGTTGGCGGCGGTGTCGGCGCTCTGAATGGGGTAACCAGCTTTCTTCATGCTCGCCTTCAGGGCTTTCCTCAGCCGGATCTCCTCCAGGGTGCTCACCCCAAAGTTCAGCGAATCATCTGCCAGAGACACACAACATGAACATTAATATTTAAGTCCGTGTTCAACAGCACGTATCTTATCGCTGACTGGGTGAGAGATATGTGTATCTATCTCTCTGTGTAAGAACCCTATAATATATATCCTTACCCCCGACCCCTCGCACATTCAAGAAGCTGTTCAGAAATCGACAGACGTGTTTACACTGGACGATAATTGGGTTTCTTCAACAGATCTCAAACAGTCTTACACAGATTTCTCTCAATCCCTTAACACAATTACGGAAATCAACTTTCTTGTTTAAATGGCACTTCAGAAATAAGATAACTGCCGCACGAGGGTGAATTAAGGTGATTTTTAGAGTGTAGATAAACAGTTTAAGTGTTCCTCCCAACAGGTCCAGAGGCAGGAGTGAGGCTCCTGACCCAGGGTTTAAGGTGTTCAGGGAGTCGTTGCTCTACCCTTCTGTGATGGCCACTCAAAACACACACAGCCTCGAGTGGGCAAAGCCTGAAGGGGATAAAAGAAGGCCGGCTTGCTTTGTTTCAGTGTTCATTTCCCCACTTCCTCTCACGTGTAATGCATGCATGCAGTCTGTGTGTTATCTACATCTCAAAGTGCATGTACGTCATAAGGTGAGCAGTCTGCACACCTAGAAACATCCTGTAGATACTTAGTCTTAGATGTGGTGATGTAAATGTAACATAAATACATTTCCCTAATATGCTAAATGGCCATATTTTTCTCACTCATTTCTCTCATAATGCACATACTTCATTTGTTTTTTCTGACTCGTCTCACCTGCTTTGGGTCCTCCTGGCAGTTTTCTGGGAGAGGTCAGTCTGGTTCCATCTGGGCCGACCTTGCCGTCCTCTCCCTCCTCTGAAAACTGATCTGGAAAGACACACGCCCACATCCCGTCATAATGAGGCACAAATGCTTAATAAATATCATCTCTTGGTAGCCTAAGGCTGACTTAAGAAAAAGAAGAAGTCCATTTGTCTTTAGTTCAACTCCAACTCACCATCTTCATCCTCATCATCATCTGCTGGGTTGATGACCACCGGCGGGTGGGTGGGGCTCGGTACAGTCTCCTGGGTCTCTGCCTTCATGACTCCTCTGAGCTGGGGATTGGTTGCAGTGGGGAGAGGGGCGGGAGGAGGAGGAGCCGGTTCTTCATTTGGCTGCTCCTCATTCTTGGTTATACCTGAGAGGGAAAACACAGGACATCAAACATCACAGAAGAGTGTGAAGCAACCTCAGCTTGTCCACATGCTGACACTCATGAGAAAGCCAGCTCACCTTTACTGGGTGCAACGTAGATGCCATTGATGAAGCGCGGTTTCTCGTGGTAGAAGGCACAGTGGGGTTTCTGGCAGCCGGCCGGCTGATTCTCCCAGTAACATGGAATCTCCTTCCTGTTTTTCTGTGGAAGGCAAAGAGGCAGACAGCATGTAACAGCATGCACGGTATGCACACACACACAAATCCATCAAACTGAGGAAAATCAAGAGTGCCCAAACAGAAGTCTAAAGCTCTATCCCTCTGAAATGGACACTCATAACACACACACCCTTGAGTGGACAAAGCCTGAGGAAGATGTTGCTGCTGAGTCTGTGACAAAGCCCTGACACGTTTCGCTTACCTTGATTTCTGTGTGGCGAAACTTGCAGACGGTGCGGAAGCAGCGTCCCTCCTGCCAGAGGTTGCAGACGGTCTCGTTGCCCATCGCCGCCTCACAGTGTCTGAACGGGCAGCTGTCTCCCTGCACAGCAAACACAACACAGTTAGACCAGGATGTTCACCTTTTGCACTACACCTGGTTGGATTATAATATTGTCTTTTGGCTTTGCTTACTCTTGTGCAGGTGGAGTAGTAGTAGAAGTAGCAGTCGTCTCCATGGTTGGTCATATTAAGGCTGGTAATCTTCTTCTTGACCGGCGGAGGTGATGGGATTACGACCTTTAAGCTCAGCAAGACGTTCTCTTCAGGACCAACAAGACTCTCCCTGACAACACAGAGCACGTCAGCACATGAGAAACACTCCTTTCCAGCCCATCCACCTTCATTAACCACTTTATACTGGTTGTTATGTATCATGTATACCAGGTCACAAGAAACCAAGGTGTAATTTGTTATGCTAATCCGGGGTTCCCAGGGAAATTATTGGTCAAGCACATATTCACTGACTTAAAACTATTGCACAATATGATAGATATGAACACCCTTGGACCACTTTGTTGGGGCAGAAATCAGAATCAGACGCCATTCCTGTCATTCGGGTCCTGTGTGCCTGCTCCTGTTCCCTGTTTTTCAGTCCACTGGCTCAGGCCTTGCACAATACAGTCTAACACAATGATATCAATCCAAGGGTGTTCTTATCCATCATATTATGCAACATTTTTCCCCAACAGTACATGTTAGCTGTTGCTCACAGAAAGTCATCACAGAAAGATTCAAACTGGACAAAGCGGCCAAAAAGCTCAAAACTGTGTCAAGATAACATGTTAACATGCTGTATAAAATATAAAAGCAACAGCCTAACAACGTACTAATATGTTGATTATGCACAAAAGTTGTGTTGATCAAAGCATTATTTAGTGTGTTTTTTGACCTGTTTGGGCTTCCATACATGACACAACAGGACACCAAAACAACGGTAAGCTGGGTGTGAACGGGCGAGCGGCGGACAGAATTAGAAATATGTACTCTCAGATGAACGTTATAGTTGCCAGGTTGTTTATGACTTCTTAAACTGCTTCCATCTCAAATCATATTTTGTCGATGTTTTGGGTTTTCTGTTGCATTATAAAGCACACTGTAACGTTAAAAAGTGCCTCAAAACTAAAAGTTATTGTACTACAGCAACCCTGCAACAGACTGTTTACATCTCTGCTGCTTCCTCTGGGTTAGTGGACAGCACTGCTACTTTCACAATTAATCATTTAACAGAAAATGGCCTGGTTATTGTGTGGACACTTAATCAAATGCATTAGTTTGTTGAACTCCTGAACAGTCTATTGCTATCTACATATGAATATGCATGATGTTAATAACCCAAAAGGCAACAATGCAGACGATATCAAATGTAGGGTTCACGTTAGCCAAAGACAGTGTTGCTAAAGGCGGCGGAGCCATGGCCGCCCGTCAGACGTGTGGCTAATGTTACCTGAGGTGGCTGAGAAGACGTCTCCCTTCTGAGCGCACTGCTGGTAGGGAGTCTCCGTGGCAGTGTGGAGTCCTGAAGGAACACTTGATCCATGAGATAAGAGGGAAAGGGGGGTGGGTCGCCCAGAGACACTTGTCTTCCTACGACATCCCTTCTCTGAGACCCTCCGAAACACCTTTATCTCCGCCAGACTGCTAAACATTACTGCTGCTTGGCGTAACAATGTCCTTTGGGGATTTTTTTTTTCTTTTTTTTTATTATTTTTTATTAATAGGTGGAACTAATGGGGAGACGTAAACAAAGTGGGACAGAAACAGCCAGGAAAGGAAAAAAAACTCTTCTTTGAGTGAGATCCAATAAGAGTGGAGAGAAATGTGGCCAAAAAAGGGGGGGACAAATGTGGGCTGGTGGGCTGGACAAAGATCTTCAGCTTCCTCTCTGGGCTCGGTGGCATGGGGGGATGTTGGACACTCGGTGGCGTGTGGGTGGAAGAAGTCGGAAGAAAAAAATGTGGGGAGGAAATTCAGGCTTGTAAAGCTTTCGGCTGCTGTTTACCCAAGTTGAAGGGGGGGCAAAAATCTTCAGGCGAACTATATCCAAGGATCCCCCACAAAGAGCTGGTTTTAAACCTACAAATCAATCAAAAACACTCCAAGGGAAACTGAAAGAGGGTTGTTAGATATGGACAGATATTTGTGCACAAATACAAATGAGACAGTGGGCAGTTTTCCACACAGACGTACACCCTGATGAGACAAATGAGCAGAACCTGAGGAAGACGTGCTCTCGACAACGGCTCAAAATCCTGTTCAGAGCTAAAACTGAGGGATCTGATCATTACAGAGCCATTGCTGCTGTACTCTATTATCAACCCATGGTGATCTATGTGTTCAAGTATTTGATCCAGAACAAAGAAGTGCAATACTTATAAGACCAGACAGGAGGTGTCGGTCTATTTTTCTCGCCATGGAGGCCCTCTGTGGATACTGACTACAAAGAGACACAAATCCTTCTTG